>NC_136320.1:1085884-1268906 GCF_964198595.1 Lampetra fluviatilis
TCTCTCTACCCCCTCTCTCTACCCCCCTCTCTACCCCCTCTCTCTACCCCCCTTTCTCTACCCCCTCTCTCTCTCTACCCCATCTCTCTCTACCCCCTCTCTCTACCCCCTCTCTCTACCCCCTCTCTCTCTACCCCCTCTCTCTACCCCCTCTCTCTACCCCCTCTCTCTACCCCCTCTCTCTATCCCCTCTCTCTACCCCCTCTCTCTACCCCCTCTCTCTCTACCCCCCTCGTGAAGCGTTCTCTCTACCCCCCTCCTCCCTATTCTCTCTCTCTCTATGTTTCCCCTCTTTTCTATGTAAATTAGTTTTAAACTGCGACAAGTGCTGCATCTGCACCCAGCACTCCTCACAGTCCTACGGCCTCCGACGGTAGCTCGTGTCTCCGTGCAGAGCTCCGCGTCTTCTGCCACCGAGCACGCGGCCTCCTCCATCGCCCATCGCTCCATGAAGGCCGGCACGGCGTGGGTCAGCCGCGCATGGCGGAACTCCGGCCCACACACCCTGGCTCCGAGCAGAGCGCGGAAGATGCCCAGGCTGCTGGCCGGACGTTTCCCCTCCACGACCACCTTCCTCGCCCTGTGTATGGCGAGCTTGGCGTAGCCGACGAGCACGTTGACCAGCCCCTGAAGATGTTGGGGTCCGTCGGCCTTCGGGTATTCAAAGATGAGGACCGTCGGGGAGAAATGGAGGCTGAACCTTAGGAGGATGTTTTTGAGGACCTTGAACAGCGAGTTCAGGCTCTTGCACTCCACGTATTGGTGCGCCACCGTCTCCACTTTACCGCAGGACCGGCACTCCGAGGACGTGTCGGTGAAGCGCGCCAGGGAGGCGTTGGTGGTGACGGTGCCGTGAGGTCACCGATGCGGTTGTACGTCGGGCTGGAGTAGAGTTGCCTCCAGAGAGGCCTCTCCGGAGAGATGCAGGGCAGCAGGGCTCTCCTCCAGGCCTGGTCTTTGTGGTTCCTCGGGGTGTCCTGTTGTTGACACCGCACCATGTAGGAGTAGAGCACCTTCCTCTTGACATTTGCGAAGGCCACCTCTGGTAGGTCTTCCAGCCGGCACGGGTCGTGATCCGCCTTCGTTTGTCGGCATTGGCGACGCAGTGGCACGACGGAGAGCTCCGGTGGAGGGGGACCGAGAGGGGCCTCGTCATCCCCGCTGCCGCTGAGAAGGCCCCTCGGCTTCGGCCAGGATCCGGGCAGCCACCCGGAGCGACTGCAGCCCCCTGTCTTTGCGGCCGTGTCTGCCGGTCCGAGCCACCGGCCCTGTGTCCCAGGCTCCACCAGATCTCCCGTCCTGGTGAGCCGCGTGGAGGCGAGGCGCCTCTCCATGCCGGGGCTGGCGGTGGTGGTGGATGGCAGCTTCGTCTGCGGGTTCCTGAGGATCGGTTCTCAGACCAAATCCTCGGCCGATCGCGGCCGGTTCAGCCTCCTGACGGCGAGGGAGCTCCACGTCTGCAGGACGCTCCTGTAGAAAGGTGGCAGCAGCTGTCCCAGTGGGAGGCCCTGCAGGTCCGTGTAGAATAGTTGTTTGGAGCGCTGCAGAGCCCCCAGCTGTTTCAGGAGGCAGGAGGCCGTGACGCTCCAGGCCGGCGCAGGGGCCGCGTGCAGGGACTTGTGTGCGGCCTGCAGTCGGAAGGTGGCCAGCCGACTCGGCACGCACAGCGGCACGTGACCTCCCTCGTGCAGTGGCAGGGACAGGACCCCAGCCGCGACCCGGTGACCTCCTAGTCCCACTCTCTCTCTCGCTCGATTCCCTCGCTCTCTCTCTCTCTCTTAATCTCTCTCTCCCCTCTCGCTCTCTGCTCTGGTTACTTACCATTCGCCACCCTCTCTCTTTTTATGTATTTATTTTTACGATCAGTGGAAACAAGATGCTCGGTGTATTCGGCACTTTGCTTCGTTCATCATTTCGTAATATTTTTTCTATTTAAATTTAAATTTTTAAACTTTGCCACCCTCTCTCCTCACCCCCCCACCATGTACCTCCCTCGTTACCCTGAAGATTCAGCCCCCTCACTCACCCCCTCTGACTATCCTCGCTGTGCTCACCTCTCTCTCCTCACCATCTCTCTCCTCACGATCTCTCTCCTCACCATGTCCTGCTCACCATCTCTCCTCACTCACCATCTATCCCTCCTCACTCACCATCTCTCTCCTCACCTCACCATCTCTCCCTCACTCACCATCTCTCCTCACTCGCCATCTCTCCTCACCATCTCTCCCTCCTCACTCACCATCTCTCTCTCCTCACTCACCATCTCTCCTCACCATCTCTCCCTCCTCACTCACCATCTCTCTCTCCTCACTCACCATCTCTCTCCTCACTCACAATCTCTCTCCTCACTCACCATCTCTCCCTCCTCACTCATCTCCCTCTTCACCACCTCTCCCTCTGCTACTCACCCTCCCCGTGCCAATCGCGGGGGATGAGTCTAGAAGGGGGTCATCCCAGCAGGGGCCATCCCAGCAGAGGTCATCCCAGCAGGGGTCATCCCAGCAGAGGTCATCCCAGCAGGGGTCATCCCAGCAGAGGTCATCCCAACAGGGGTCATCCCAGCAGGGGGTCATCCTAGCAGGGGTCATCCCAGCAGGGGTCATCCCAGCAGGAGATCACAGGGGGTCACAGGGGATCACCCCAGAGGGAGACACGTGGATGTGGACATCCGCCAAGGGGTCACCCCCGTTACTCACTCACAGGAAGGGGGAGGGGTGGGGGGGATGACACAGCTGTAGGTGCCGAGTCACCGCACGCGTCACCCCACGTGTCACCACACGCGTCACCGCACGTGAGGGTGAGGGCGGAGAGCGGTGACGCAGCGGGGCACAGCGATGATGCCCGCGACCCCATCTCGACTCCCACTCACGACCACCGACACGAGCGGCGATTATCTGGGGCCAGAGTCCTGGTCCTGCCCTCGATCGACTCGGCCCTAAATGAGTAGTACCTGCTTGCAGTGCGTAGGTGAGAGAGAGAGAGAAAAAAACACGTCCGCAGTTGGGGAGACAAAGGCGGCCGCCGGGCGTGGTGCTTCTGGCCACACCACCCCGCTCGCGTGCCGTATCGGCCTTCATTGGAGGCTTCCTCGCTAACAGCACTTGCCCCAGCCGCTTATTAGAGGCTACACGGGGGGGGGGGGGGGGGGGTTCGTTGCTGCGATTGTCGTGATGCGAGGATTCCCCTGCGCGCCTTGAGGGCCTCTCCATGTCTCTCTCTCTCTCCATGTGTGTCTCTCTCTCTCCATGTGTGTCTCTCTCTCTCCCTGTGTGTCTCTCTCTCTCTCTGTGTCTCTCTCTCACTCTCCCCGTGTCTCTCTCTCTCACTCCCTGTGTCTCTCTCTCCCTGTGTCTCTGTCTCTCTCCCTGTGTCTCTGTCTCTCACTCCCCCCATGTCTCTCTCTCTCACTCTCTCCTATGCCGGCGACGTGCACGCCGTGTTCTATGAACGTTGGGAGCGGGCGATGTGCGTGACGACGCGGCGCTCACGCGGTTCGTGGCGGTGTGTGGCGCACGTGCCGTGTTGGTGACCCCGTATCGAAAGTGGCTCCAGAACTGCTGCTGCTGCTGCTGGCAGCAATGAAAGTTGTTAAAAGTCTCTCCCACTCTCTCTCCATGTCTCTCTCCCACTCTCTCCATGTCTCTCTCTCTCTCACTCACTCCCCCTCTCTCTGTGGCTCAGCCGAACCTCGCCAGGGGCACCAGACTTGTGCATTTTCTGCGGTGCCAGGGAGTATCTGGCTCCACCGGTACTTACACTGCCTGCGGCTTTTGGGGAACATCTTCAGGAAACTGGGGTTGCCTTTCTACAACCGCAGCAGCTTCGTATATATGGGAGGGAAGGGGGGTGGTGCCTTACCTGGCTAACAAGCGCCATGACCTCGCCAACTTCGCCTGTGATCAGGCGAAGATGGCGGTGTACAGAACGAGGAAAAAGATGCTGGAGGGTGACACTGACGGCTGCTCTGTGCTGCTTCCAGTGTTCAGGGGCCTGCTCAAGGCGCAACTCCGGCTGGAGCACGCCATGCACCACACACGTGTCGGTGATGTGCACGTCTTCTTCGAACGCTGGGGAGCCGGACAAGCCCCTCTCTGTACCAGCGTGGACGGCACCCTCGTGGTGTTCACCTTCTGAAGCGCTCGCTCGTCACCGTGGCGTGCGCGATGACCACCACAGCCACCACGTGGCTTTTAGCGCCACAGCGCGTGGATTTGTAGCGTTTATTTTCATTTGTGTTGCTGGTGACTTTGTGTGTTTCATATCGGAATCGCCTCCAGTGCTGTTGCTGCTGGCGGCAATAAAAGTTGTTTAAAAGTCTCCCCACCTACTCTCTCCCCACTCTCTCCGCCTCTCTCTTCTCCCCCTCCCCTGCATCTTGTTTTGCGATCAAGCGACGATTCCCTCGCGGCTCGGTGAACCCCGAGATCGTCCATCACGGCCGCGTGTTTATTTTGCTGCTCCGTGCAGCATCCACACTGCGAGCACCCCCCCCCCCCTATTGGTCTCCTAAGACCAATAAATACATCCCATGACCATCCCATGTTCATCCCATGTCCATCCTCCATCCCATGTCAATACATCCCATGTCCATCCCATGTCAATACATCCCATGACCATCCCATGACCATCCCATGTCCATCCCATGTCCATCCCATGCTCATGCATCCCATGACCATCCCATGTTCATCCCATGTCCATCCTCCATCCCATGTCAATACATCCCATGTCCATCCCATGTCAATACATCCCATGACCATCCCATGACCATCCCATGTCCATCCTCCATCCCATGTCAATACATCCCATGTCCATCCCATGTTAATACATCCCATGTCCATCCCATGTCAATACATCCCATGACCATCCCATGACCATCCCATGTCCATCCCATGTCCATCCCATGCTCATGCATCCCATGACCATCCCATGTTCATCTCATGTCCATCCTCCATCCCATGTCAATACATCCCATGCCCATCCCATGTCAATACATCCCATGACCATCCCATGTTCATCCCATGTCCATCCTCCATCCCATGTCAATACATCCCATGTCCATCCCATGTCAATACATCCCATGCCCATCCCATGTCCATCCCATGTCCATCCTCCATCCCATGTCAATACATCCCATGTCCATCCCATGTCAATACATCCCATGACCATCCCATGTTCATCCCATGTCCATCCTCCATCCCATGTCAATACATCCCATGTCCATCCCATGTCAATACATCCCATGCCCATCCCATGTCCATCCCATGTCCATCCCATGTCAATACATCCCATGACTATCCCATGTCCATCCCATGTCCATCCCATGTCAATACATCCCATGACCATCCCATGCCCATCCCATGCCCATCCCATGTCCATGCATCCCATGTCACTACATCCCATGTCCATCCCATGACCAGTGTGGGGGAGGGGGGCTGTGTTTTTGGGCGCGGTGAGGGTGGGGGTTCAGGTTGAAGTTCGAGTCCGGGTCGCTCAGCCGCGTCACGTGACACCAATTCCCCCCCCCCGTCTCTCTCCCCCCCCCCACCCTCTCGTCTGCCTCCTCTCTCCCCCTCTCCATCTCTCCCTCTCCCCCCTCCCTCTCCCCTCCTCGCTTGCCCCTCGCGTCTCCCCTGTTGGGAGCGGTGGTGATGGGGGTGGTGGTGATGGTGGTGGCGGCGACGGTGCTAGTGATGATGGTGGTGATGATGGTGGTAGTGACGATGATGGTGGTCCTGATGATGGTGGTAGCGATGGTGGCAGTGATGACGGTGGTGGCGACGGTGGTAGTGGTGATGATGGTGGTGGTGATGGTGGTAGTTGTTGATGTTGATGGTGGTGGTGGTGATGATGGTAGTTGTTGATGTTGATGGTGGTGGTGATGATGGTGGTGGTGATGATGGTAGTTGTTGATGGTGGTGGTGGTGGTGGTGATGATGGTAGTTGTTGATGATGATGGTGGTGATGATGATGGTGGTGGTGATGATGGTAGTTGTTGATGGTGGAGGTGATGATGATGGCTGTGATGATGGTGGTGGTGGTGGTGATGATGGTAGTTGTTGATGGTGGCGATGGTGGTGGTGGTGATGATGGTGGTGATGATGATGATGATGGTGATGATGATGGTGGTGATGATGGTGGTGGTGGTGATGATGGTGGTGGTGATGATGGTAGTTGTTGCTGGTGGTGATGATGGTGGTGGTGGTGGTGGTGGTGATGATGGTAGTTGTTGCTGGTGGTGATGATGATGGTGGTGGTGATGATGGTGGTGATGATGATGGTGGTGGTGATGATGGTAGTTGTTGTTGATGCTGGTGGTGATGATGATGGTGGTGGTGATGATGGTGGTGATGATGGTGGTGGTGATGATGGTAGTTGTTGTTGATGCTGGTGGTGGTGATGATGGTGGTGGTGATGATGGTGGTGGTGGTGATGATGGTAGTTGTTGTTGATGCTGGTGGTGATGATGATGGTGGTGGTGATGATGGTGGTGATGATGGTGGTGGTGATGATGGTAGTTGTTGTTGATGCTGGTGGTGATGATGATGGTGGTGGTGATGATGGTGGTGGTGGTGATGATGGTGGTGGTGATGATGGTAGTTGTTGCTGGTGGTGGTGATGATGGTGGTGGTGATGATGTGGTGGTGATGATGATGGTGGTGGTGATGGTAGTTGTTGATGCTGGTGGTGGTGATGATGGTGGTGGTGATGATGGTAGTTGTTGATGTTGATGGTGGTGGTGATGATGGTAGTTGTTGATGTTGATGGTGGTGATGGTGGTGGTGGTGATGATGGTGGTGGTGATGATGGTAGTTGTTGTTGATGCTGGTGGTGATGATGATGGTGGTGGTGATGATGGTGGTGGTGATGATGGTGGTGGTGATGATGGTAGTTGATGCTGGTGGTGATGATGATGGTGGTGGTGATGGTGGTGGTGGTGATGATGGTGGTGGTGATGGTGGTGGTGATGATGGTAGTTGATGCTGGTGGTGATGATGATGGTGGTGGTGATGGTGGTGGTGGTGATGATGGTGGTGGTGATGATGGTAGTTGTTGTTGATGCTGGTGGTGATGATGATGGTGGTGGTGATGATGGTGGTGATGATGGTGGTGGTGATGATGGTAGTTGATGCTGGTGGTGATGATGATGGTGGTGGTGGTGATGATGGTGGTGATGATGGTGGTGGTGATGATGGTAGTTGTTGTTGATGCTGGTGGTGATGATGATGGTGGTGGTGATGATGGTGGTGGTGATGATGGTGGTGGTGATGATGGTAGTTGTTGATGTTGATGGTGGTGGTGATGATGGTGGTGGTGATGATGGTAGTTGTTGTTGATGCTGGTGGTGGTGATGATGGTGGTGGTGATGATGATGGTGGTGGTGATGATGTTGATCCTGATGATCAGCAGCATCATCAGCAGCATGAGTTGCTCGCTACTCTGTAGGTCACGTGCGCGTGACCTACAGAGCACGTGACTGCCCTTTATGCTGCTGGACGACAGACAGCCACGACAGACAGCCACGGCTTTCAGCTGCACAACACTCATCATCGCTCACACACTCATCACTCACACACACACACACTCATCACTCACACACACACACACTCGCATGCACAAAGGCAAAGATCCCCCTGTAGCCTTTGACAGACTGTCAGGGCAAGTGCCGTGACATAGCGGCACTTATGAAGAGCGGTTCGGCACTCGATAGATGGAAGGCGGCGGCGGCCAGCACCACGCCCGGCCGCCTTTGTCTCCCCAGTGCTAATGTTTACACACCGGGTACTCGCTTAAGGGCTGCGTTGACCTAGGGGAGATCCAGGACCGGTTTAAATATTCGCTAACCACTGCGCCACCGCTCCCCATTCAATAAAGACATTCAACAAAGACAAATATCCCCGTATAGCCTTGAACAAACTGCTGGGGCAAGTGTTGTTAGCGAGCACCTATGAAGGCCGGCACGGCACACGAGGTTTACACACCGCACCAGGTACTCATTTGAGGTTGAGTCGACCTAGGAGAGGCCCAGAACCGGTTCAGATAATCGTCGCTGGTGTTGGCCGTGAGCAAGAATCGAACTCAGGTCGCCGGGTTCGTAGCGCAGCGCGCTAACCGCTACACAAACACACACACACACGGCGGCACACACACACACTGAGACACCCATTCACTGACGCACACACACACATGCACAGGTCTTACGCGCACACACGCTCTGGAACACACACAGAGAGACGCGTGCTCCCACGCTCACTCACTCACTCTCTCTCCAGGCTTGCGCTCTTGACTCGAAAGGCCAAGCACGCACACGCACGCTCTGGCACGCACACAGAGACACGCACACAGAGACACGCACACGCACGCTCTGGCACGCACACAGAGACACGCACACGCACTCGGAGACGCACGTGCTGCAGGCCGCACACAGACACAAAGGCAAAGATCCCCCGTATAGCCTTCAGCAGCCCGCGGGGGCAAGTGCTGCTAACCTATTTAAGGCCGGCATGCCCGGACGCCTTTGTCTCTCCAGCGCTGGTGTTCACTACACACCGTAGCAGGTACTCATTCAAGGCCGAGTCGACCTAGGGGAGGCCCGGGACTTGTTGAGATAATCGCCTGCACGGGTGTTATTGTTGGTCACCGGGTCCGTGAAAACACCGCGCTAACCGCTGCGCCACCCACCGCTGCCCACACCCACACACACCCACACACACACCCACACACACACCCACTCCCACACACACACCCACACACCCACACACGCACCCACACACACTCACACCCACACACGCACATCCACACACACACCCACACACACACCCACACACACACCCACACACACACCCACTCCCACACACACACCCACACACCCACACACGCACCCACACACACCCACACACGCACATCCACACACACACCCACACACACACCCACACACACACCCACACACACTCACACCCACACACGCACATCCACACACACACACACACCCACACACACACCCACACACACACCCACACACGCACCCACACACACTCACACCCACACACGCACATCCACACACACACCCACACACACACCCACACACACACCCACTCCCACACACACACCCACACACCCACACACGCACCCACACACACTCACACCCACACACGCACATCCACACACACATCCACACACACACCCACACACCCACACACACACCCACACACGCTCCTACACACACACCCACACACACACCCACACAGCCACACACGCACCCACACACACACCCACACACGCACATCCACACACACACCCACACACACACCCACACACACACCCACTCCCACACACACACCCACACACCCACACACGCACCCACACACACTCACACCCACACACGCACATCCACACACACACCCACACACACACCCACACACACACCCACACACACACCCACTCCCACACACACACCCACACACCCACACACGCACCCACACACACCCACACACGCACATCCACACACACACCCACCCACACACCCACACACGCACCCACACACACTCACACCCACACACGCACATCCACACACACATCCACACACACACCCACACACCCACACACACACCCACACACGCTCCTACACACACACCCACACACACACCCACACAGCCACACACGCACCCACACACACACCCACACACGCACATCCACACACACACATCCACACATACACCCACACACACACCCACACACACACACGCACCCACACACACTCACACACACACGCCCACACACACAGACACACACACGCGCGCACGGCAGATACACACAGGCAAAGGTCCCCTGGGTAGCCTTTTAAGGCTGCCGGAGCAAAGTGCCTGTTACGGGGGCTTGTGACAAAGTGCCTCGCCGCTGTTGTTGTTGTTTACACATCACAACAGGTGCTCGGGCAATGGATTGTGTGGAGGAGGGGGGGGGCAAGGGGGGGGGAGGGCGACTGAGAACAAGACAGTTTTTGGGGGGGGGGGGTGTTGATTGTGGGTAAATATTAGAGGGGGTGTGGGGTGGTGGATACACATTACACGGGCAAAATACACGTGCCCCCCCCCGCTCCAGACTCTCCCGCCCCCACCCCGCCCCCAACCAGCCCCCACCCAGCCCCCACCCCGCCCCCACCCCACCCAGCCCCCACCCCGCCCCCGCCCCCACTCAGCCCCCACCCAGCCCCCACCCCGCCCCCACCCCTTCCTCATATCCCCCTCCCGTTGAAGCGGAAGTCGTTTGACAGACAAAATCACAACAATCACAACGATCACAATGATCACAATGATCACGCACGTGTCGTCCTCATCGTCATCACGACTCGACGTGCCATTGACGTTTGCTAAAGGGGGGGGGGGGGGGGTCGGCTCAGCTGTTACCCCCCCACCCCCACACCGACACACATCCCAGGGGGTGCGCAGGGAAAGCCGAGATCCCTTCCCCCCTCCTCCTCCTCCTTCCCCCATCGCGTCTGCGCCTCCCGGTCCCCGCGGATCCCCTCCGAAATGTCTCCCTCTCGAGCCACGGCGCTCGCTCGCTCGCTGTCTCGGGGGGGAGAGGGCCCTGAAGGGAGAGGGGGGGGGGGCTAGAGGGGGGAGGGGCTAGAGGGAGGAGGGGCTAGAGGGGGGAGGGGCTAGAGGGGGTACAAGCAGCAATGAGGAGAGAGGGGAGGGGCTAGAGGGGGAAGCAGGGGTAGGAGAGAGGGGAGGGGCTAGAGGGGGTACCTGGGTACCTGAGTCACAGGGTCCTGTGTATCTTGCGCGCCAGGGGCACGTGTTCGTGGGGGGCTCGCTGTTGGTTGGGCGCGTGCATGTGGGGGGGAGGGGTGAGGGGGGTAGGGCGAGTGAGATCAGAGCCGCTGTTGGGCGGAGAGAAACAAAACACAGACCCCCCCCCCACTGCCCCCTCCTCGCCCCCCCCTCACCCCTCCAAGTCCCTCTGGGCCCTGTCAAAGCCAAGAGCGCGGCAGACGAAGCCGGAAATCTGCGCAGCCGCAACCGATGGAGGAGCTCCCCTCGATTCTGGGCGAGCGGTGATGGCTACGCACCACGTGACCCGCTGTGATGCTGCACCACGTGACCCGCTGTGATGCTGCACCACGTGACCCGCTGTGACCCTGCACCACGTGACCCGCTGTGATGCTGCACCACGTGACCCGCTGTGATGCTGCACCACGTGACCCGCTGTGATGCTGCACCACGTGACCCGCTGTGATGCTGCACCACGTGACCCGCTGTGATGCTGCACCACGTGACCCGCTGTGATGCTGCACCACGTGACCCGCTGTGATGCTGCACCACGTGACCCGCTGTGATGCTGCACCACGTGACCCGCTGTGACCGTGCTCCACGTGACCCGCTGTGATGCTGCACCACGTGACCCGCTGTGATGCTGCACCACGTGACCCGCTGTGACCCTGCACCACGTGACCCGCTGTGACCCTGCACCACGTGACCCGCTGTGACGCTGCACCACGTGACCCGCTGTGATGCTGCACCACGTGACCCGCTGTGATGCTGCACCACGTGACCCGCTGTGATGCTGCACCACGTGACCCGCTGTGACCCTGCTCCACGTGACCCGCTGTGATGCTGCACCACGTGACCCGCTGTGATGCTGCACCACGTGACCCGCTGTGACCCTGCACCACGTGACCCGCTGTGATCCTGCACCACGTGACCCGCTGTGATGCTGCACCACGTGACCCGCTGTGATCCTGCACCACGTGACCCGCTGTGATGCTGCACCACGTGACCCGCTGTGATGCTGCACCACGTGACCCGCTGTGATGCTGCACCACGCACCACGTGACCCGCTCATCGCTATCGGTTGATTCCGTCCGTGCGGGGGATCGAGTGTTGCCCCCTCACGCGAGGCGTGGGGGGGGCTTCTCCGGGCTGCTCCGGTGTCCTCCCCCACGAGTGGATGACAAACGCAACTCACCGCGAATCGTCTGAAAACATCTTCGCAAATAAACAAAAACATCTTCGCAAATAAACAAAAACATCTTCACAAATAAACAAAACCATCTTCACAAATAAACAAAAACATCTTCGCAAATCAAATCAAATAAAAAGCCCCAATGCAGTGGCAGCAGCATGGCTCTCCTGGATATAAATAAATATGTATTATTCTCCCCACCGTTCTAAACCTCTGCATCTCCCCCTCTCTTCCTCCATCCCTCCTTCAATCGCTCTCTCCCTCTCTCTCCTTCCTTCAATCTCCCTACCTCATTCCCTTCTTCCCTACATCGCTCCCTCCCTCTCTCAATCATTCGCGAATTATTTCCCTCCATCTCCCTCCCTCCCTCTCGTTCTCATCTTCGCTGTCTATTTCAGTGTTCCTCTCACGTTCCCCTCTCCTCTTTCGCGCACCACTCCCATCTCCTCCATCCCATCACTCAGACCCCATCACTCAGACGCCATCGCCAAGATCCCATCGCCAAGACCCCATCGCCAAGACCCCATGCCCCATCACTCAGATCCCATCACTCAGACTCCATCCCCCATCACCAAGACCCCATCGCCAAGACCCCATGCCCCATCACTCAGATCCCATCACTCAGACTCCATCCCCCATCACCAAGACCCCATCACTCAGATCACATCACCAAGACGCCATCCCCCCATCTCTCAGCGTTAATGGGAGATTAACATGTTAATGGGAGATTAACATGTTAATGGGGGATTAACATGTTAATGGGGGATTAACATGTTAATGAGAGATTAACATGTTAATGGGAGATTAACACACTTCACGAACGAATCTTTGTTGATAGCCAGTGGGCTTGCAAAGCAACTTCGTCTTAGAGAAATCAATTTCGCGTGAGCCCACCGCATTAAAACAATGATCAGCCACGGCCGAGGTATTGGTCCTACCGTGTTTCAGATCTGCCTGATGTTCACGAACGCGGTCCGAGACATGTCGCTTCGTTTCCCCGATGTCACTGCTGCCGCAGACACAGCTTCGTTTGTAGACGCCGGGGTATTGCATGCCAGGGATCTTGTTTTTCACAGACGGGATCAGATGACGAATGTTACGTACCGTGTTAAATCGAACCTGGATCTTGCATGTCAGGGCTAGACTCACCCCCCTCCCCTCCCTTTCACAGTCGCGCCGTTTCCCCGGCCTTCATAGGTGCTACTCGCTAACAGCACTTGCCCCAAAAGTCTGAGCAGGCTATACGGGGGGTATCTTTATCTTTGTTTACAAATTATCTTGCTTGGGGTTTTTTTTTGGGTGAAGGATGTAAATTCCCGTGGCACGTTCCTGGCATAAGCAAGACCCGTGCTCTGCAAGAATGATTATCCACATTAGCATGACGGCACTGCGTCTGCTTTGCGTCTCGACGTCGTGGGAGGTGGAAGCCGCTGAGCCGGCACCGCTGAGAGTCTGGGTTCGATTGCAGGCACTACCTGCCCGTGATGAACATGGGCTTCTCGGCATAGACCCACGCAGAGACCCAGAGACTCACACAGAGACCCATAGACTCACACAGAGACCCGTAGACTCACACTGAGCCCCATAGACTCACACAGAGACCCATAGACTCACACAGAGACCCAGAGACTCACACAGAGACCCATAGACTCGCACTGAGCCCCATAGACTCACACAGAGACCCATAGACTCACACAGAGACCCATAGACTCGCACTGAGCCCCATAGACTCACACAGAGACCCATAGACTCACACAGAGACCCAGAGACTCACACAGAGACCCATAGACTCGCACAGAGACCCATAGACTCACACAGAGACCCAGAGACTCACACAGAGACCCATAGACTCGCACAGAGACCCAGAGACTCACACAGAGACCCATAGACTCGCACTGAGCCCCATAGACTCGCACTGAGCCCCATAGACTCACGCAGAGACCCATAGACTCACACAGAGACCCATAGACTCACACAGAGACCCATAGACTCACACAGAGACCCATAGACTCACACAGAGACCCGTAGCCTCACACAGAGACCCATAGACTCACACAGAGACCCATAGACTCACACAGAGACCCATAGACTCACACAGAGACCCATAGACTCACGCAGAGACCCGTAGCCTCACACAGAGACCCATAGACTCACACAGAGACTCATAGACTCACACAACACAGAGACCCAGAGACTCACACAGAAACCCATAGACTCACACAGAGACCCATAGACTCACACAGAGACCCAGAGACTCACACAGAGACCCATAGACTCACGCAGAGACCCATAGACTCGCACTGAGCCCCATAGACTCGCACAGAGACCCATAGACTCACACAGAGACCCATAGACTCACACAGAGACCCATAGACTCACACAGAGACCCATAGACTCACACAACACAGAGACCCAGAGACTCACACAGAGACCCATAGACTCATACAGAGACCCATAGACTCACACAGAGACCCATAGACTCGCACTGAGCCCCATAGACTCACACAGAGCCCCATAGACTCGCACAGAGCCCCATAGACTCACACAGAGACCCATAGACTCGCACTGAGCCCCATAGACTCACACAGAGACCCATAGACTCACACAGAGCCCCATAGACTCGCACTGAGCCCCATAGACTCGCACTGAGCCCCATAGACTCACGCAGAGACCCATAGACTCACACAGAGACCCATAGACTCACACAGAGACCCATAGACTCACGCAGAGACCCGTAGCCTCACACAGAGACCCATAGACTCACACAGAGACTCATAGACTCACACAACACAGAGACCCAGAGACTCACACAGAAACCCATAGACTCACACAGAGACCCATAGACTCACACAGAGACCCAGAGACTCACACAGAGACCCATAGACTCACGCAGAGACCCATAGACTCGCACTGAGCCCCATAGACTCGCACAGAGACCCATAGACTCATACAGAGACCCATAGACTCACACAGAGACCCATAGACTCACACAGAGACCCATAGACTCACACAACACAGAGACCCAGAGACTCACACAGAGACCCATAGACTCATACAGAGACCCATAGACTCACACAGAGACCCATAGACTCGCACTGAGCCCCATAGACTCACACAGAGCCCCATAGACTCGCACAGAGCCCCATAGACTCACACAGAGACCCATAGACTCGCACTGAGCCCCATAGACTCACACAGAGACCCATAGACTCACACAGAGCCCCATAGACTCGCACTGAGCCCCATAGACTCGCACTGAGCCCCATAGACTCTGTGAGATCCGCTTCCGCGTGCCGTTCTCAAACGACACGAAGGCCTCTCGCTGTTTGTCTGCGACTCTCCTCGCAGCCCAGGAGCGGTTCAGAACATCGTCACCGGAGCGGTTCAGAACATCGTCACCGGAGCGGTTCAGAACATCGTCACCGGAGCGGTTCAGAACATCGTCACCGCTGGTGGCCGTGAGCGGGAATCCAACTCGGGTCGCCGGGTTCCTAGCGCAGCGCGCTAACCGCTACACCACCGCTCCCCACGCACACACGCGTGTACACACCAACACACGCGTGCACACACACGCGTGTACACACACACACAGCGTGTGTATACACACTCACACGCGTGTACACACACGCGTGCACACACACACGCGTGTACACACACACACACGTGTGTACACGTGAGTGAGTGGGTGAGTGAGTGGGTGAGTGAGTGAGTGGGTAAGTGAGTGGGTGAATGTGTGAATGGGTGAGTGAGTGAGTGGGTGAGCGGGTGAGTGAGTGGGTGAGTGAGTGGGTAAGCGAGCGAGTGGGTGAGTGAGTGGGTGAATGTGTGAATGGGTGAGTGAGTGAGTGAGTGGGTGAGCGGGTGAGTGGGTGAGTGAGTGAGTGGGTGAGTGAGTGAGTGGGTAAGCGAGCGAGTGGGTGAGTGAGTGGGTGAATGTGTGAATGGGTGAGTGAGTGAGTGGGTGAGCGGGTGAGTGGGTGAGTGAGTGAGTGGGTGAGTGAGTGAGTGAGTGGGTGAGTGAGCAAGTGGGTAAGTGAGTGGGTGAATGTGTGAATGGGTGAGTGAGTGAGTGAGTGGGTGAGCGGGTGAGTGAGTGGGTGAGTGAGTGAGTGGGTGAGTGAGCAAGTGGGTAAGTGAGTGGGTGAATGTGTGAATGGGTGAGTGAGTGAGTGGGTGAGTGGGTGAGTGAGTGGGTGAGTGCGTGAGTGGGTGAGTGAGCAAGTGGGTAAGTGAGTGAGTGAATGTGTGAATGGGTGAGTGAGTGAGTGGGTGAGCGGGTGAGTGGGTGAGTGAGTGAGTAAGCAGCAGAGACAGAAGTGAGATAACTTGCAGTGTGGTGAGTGGGTGAGTGAGTGAGTGGGTGAGTGAGTGGGTGAGTGAGTGAGTGGGTAAGTGAGTGGGTGAATGTGTGAATGGGTGAGTGAGTGGGTGAGCGGGTGAGTGAGTGGGTGAGTGAGTGAGTGGGTAAGCGAGCGAGTGGGTGAGTGAGTGGGTGAATGTGTGAATGGGTGAGTGAGTGAGTGAGTGAGTGGGTGAGCGGGTGAGTGGGTGAGTGAGTGAGTGGGTGAGTGAGTGAGTGAGTGGGTAAGCGAGCGAGTGGGTGAGTGAGTGGGTGAATGTGTGAATGGGTGAGTGAGTGAGTGGGTGAGCGGGTGAGTGGGTGAGTGAGTGAGTGAGTGGGTGAGTGAGTGGGTGAGTGAGCAAGTGGGTAAGTGAGTGGGTGAATGTGTGAATGGGTGAGTGAGTGAGTGGGTGAGCGGGTGAGTGAGTGGGTGAGTGAGTGAGTGAGCAAGTGGGTAAGTGAGTGGGTGAATGTGTGAATGGGTGAGTGAGTGAGTGAGTGGGTGAGCGGGTGAGTGAGTGGGTGAGTGAGTGAGTGGGTGAGTGAGAAAGTGGGTAAGTGAGTGGGTGAATGTGTGAATGGGTGAGTGAGTGAGTGGGTGAGCGGGTGAGTGGGTGAGTGGGTGAGTGGGTAAGCGAGCGAGTGGGTAAGTGAGTGGGTGAGTGAGTGGGTGAGTGGGTAAGTGAGCGAGTGAGTGAATGAGTGGGTGAGTGAGTCGAGTGGAGACCGCGTCCTCAACACGGGTGGAGAAGGAGGAGGAACGAGTTCGCGAACGAGTGAGTCAGCCTCACGAGAAACCATCACGCCAACTCCGCTCATCATCACAGCAGCAGCGTCTGGCTACAGCCATCGAACGGATACGGTGGTTCGACGCAGCGTGCGGCCGTCTGGAACGCTCTTCATTCCAATGTTAGGGAGCCTCTAGAGCTACGCATCTTTAAATCACCATCATCATCTAGATTGACAAACTCATTTCTTTACAACTGATGTTTTGTTATCAGTTTGTTCATAATGCACGTTTTTGGGTTAGATCGCGTTATTATTTATAAATGTGTCGTAACCCTCCACCACCCGACACGGCCAATCAGCAAAAAAGTGTCACGTTGACAAAAGACAAAAAATGTCACTACTTTAGCCCACCGGTGTGTTGAGGAGTGAGTCCACAACATTTACAGTCTGTTGTCTTAACACCCACCTCCCGCACCTACGATTCGCACGGTTGGCTACGTACGGCGCGAACGAAGTTCAACACGCGTACACACACACAGACACACAGACACACACAGAGACACACGTACACACACACAGACACACATACACACAGACACGCACACAGACACACAGACACGCACACACACAGACACGCACACAGACACACACAGAGACACACGTACACGCACAGAAACACGGACACAGACACACACACAGACACACACACACAGACACGCACACGTACACGCACACGTACACACACAGACACACACACAGAAACACACACAGAGACACACACACAGACACGCACACACAGACACGCACACACAGACACGCACACGTACACGCACACGTACACGCACACGTACACGCACACGTACACACACACGTACACACACACGTACACACACACAGACACACACACAGAGACACACACACAGACACGCACACACAGACACGCACACGTACACGCACGCAGACACGCACGTAGACACGCACAGACACACGCACAGACACACGCACAGACACACGCACAGACACACGCACAGACACACGCACACACGTACACACACACACGTACACACACACAGAGATACGGAGAGGGAGAGAGAGAGAGCGGTGACAATGCCACTCACGGACACCGTCCGTGTAGATTCATCGCTTTGTAATCACGGAGCTGAATTACAACTTAATTGGACCCCCCCCCCCCTCCATTTGATTAAATATGGGGTTAGGTGGTGGGCTTCGCTTCCACTCCCCCAATTATCTCCCCCCCCACCCCCCCATCAACAAACAGAGGCGCATTGTGGTGCCGCGTGATGTTTGCCGAGTACTCAGTGTGGAGTGGCCGGGAGGAGGGGGGCTGAATGAGAGAGAGCGAGATGAGAGGGGGGGTGAAAGGGGAGATACGGGGGCTGACAGTTTCATTGGGAAGGCAAACACCGGCTGGGTAATCCGGCACTCGGACCGTCACTGTCGCCATCGCCACCGCAAGGACCATCTAACACACATCTAACACACATTTAACACACATCTAACACCCATTTAACACACATCTAACACACATCTAACACACATTTAACACACATCTAACACACATTTAACACACATCTAACACCCATTTAACACACATCTAACACACATCTAACACCCATCTAACACACATCTAACACCCATCTAACACACATCTAACACCCATTTAACACACATTTAACACACATCTAACACACATCTAACACACATCTAACACCCATTTAACACACATCTAACACACATCTAACACACATCTAACACACATCTAACACCCATCTAACACACATTTAACACCCATCTAACACATCTAAAACACATCTAACACCCATTTAACACACATCTAACACCCATTTAACACACATTTAACACACATCTAACACACATTTAACACACATCTAACACACATCTAAAACACATCTAACACCCATTTAACACACATCTAACACCCATTTAACACACATTTAACACACATCTAACACACATTTAACACACATCTAACACACATCTAACACACATTTAACACACATCTAACACACATCTAACACACATTTAACACACATCTAACACCCATTTAACACACATCTAACACCCATCTAAAACACATCTAACACCCATCTAACACACATCTAGCACCCATTTAACACACATTTAACACACATCTAACACACATTTAACACACATCTAACACCCATTTAACACACATCTAACACACATCTAACACACATCTAACACCCATTTAACACACATCTAACACCCATTTAACACACATCTAACACACATCTAACACACATCTAACACACATCTAACACCCATCTAACACACATCTAACACACATCTAACACACATCTAACACCCATCTAACACACATCTAACACACATCTAACACCCATTTAACACACATCTAACACACATTTAACATACATCTAACACACATCTAACACACATTTAACACACATCTAACACACATCTAACACACATTAAACACACATCTAACACACATCTAACACCCATTTAACACACATCTAACACACATTTAACATACATCTAACACACATCTAACACCAATTTAACACACATTTAACACACATCTAACACACATCTAACACCCATTTAACACACATCTAACACACATCTAACACACATTTAACACACATCTAACACACATCTAACACCCATTTAACACACATCTAACACACATCTAACACACATCTAACACACATCTAACACACATCTAACACACATCTAACACCCATTTAACACCCATTTAACACACATCTAACACACATCTAACACACATCTAACACACATCTAACACCCATTTAACACACATCTAACACACATCTAACACACATCTAACACCCATTGTCATCATCATCGACACCATTGTCACAGACGTTAAGATCATCATGAACAAACATCGTTATCATTATCACCATCGCCACTGTCATTAGCATCATCATGAACACCATCATCATCATCATCAATATCATCGCCAGAGTCATTAACATCATCATGAACACCATCATCATCACCATCGCCACTGTCATTAATATCATCATGAACACCATCATCACCATCGCCACTGTCATTAGCATCATCATGAACGCCATCATCATCATCACCATCGCCAGAGTCATTAACATCATCATGAACACCATCATCATCAAAATCATCATCAACGTCGTCATCATCACCATCAGCAACCACGACCGACATCATCATCATCATTGACACCATCACCAACGCCATCATCACCACCATCACTGCAGCACCACCACATCCGTCATCATCCCATCACCAGGCTCGTCACTGGAAAAATACACTGAGTCATGGGGAGGAGAGGGGGGGGGGGCGTGGGGGGTGACAGGGGGGGGGGGCGTGGGGGGTTCCAACCCATGGGGGGGTCACAGTGGGGGATAGAGGGGGGGCTAAAGAGGAAATTAAACTTCCGTTACGAGGTGGCTGAGGTGGGGGAGCCGGCTTCCCTTCACTCTCTCTTGCTCCCCCCCTAACCCTCCCCCGTCTCCCGCCCCTCCCCTATACTCCCTGTCCCCCCCCTCGCCCCTCCCTCACCCCCCCCCCCCCCGTCTCCGCGCGCCCCCCACCCGAGACGTTTGGATTCTATTCGAGTTCGTTTCAGTTTCTCTTGGACCCCTCTCCTCCCCCTCCCTCCCTCCCTCGCTCCCTCCCCCGGGGGAATTGGATCTCCCCCCCCCCTCTCACCTAACCCCCTGCCCCCCTTCCCACTGACCCCCCCTCATCCCACTCTAATTAAAAGCTGCGTGGCGCCGCGGGGAGAAATGGGGTCTTAATTAAAAAAAACTCTGATTAATTGGTGCGATCGCCATGGTGACGCGGGCGCCGGGTGACGATGGTGGCGACGATGCTCAGCCCGTGGTCAGTCCACTGCTCGATGGGTGGAGACCTCTCCAAGCCGATTCCCGCGATACAAGAATCCATCCGGAACCTGTCCATCGGCTAAATGTCGCGAACGCTCCGTCTCCCTCTGTGGAACGCATTCACGGACGCGCTCCGTTCTTTGGCTGCCACTCCGTCATCATCCTTCACCATTGTCCCATCATCCCAGCTTCTCTTGGACGCGAGGAAGCCGTAAAGTTCATCGCCAGCAATGGTTCGTGTGAGTCTGACTCTGCTGATGAGGCACTGAATGGTGAAACAACTCCAGTGTATTGAACAAATGGTTCGTGTGAGTCTGGCTCTACTGATGAGACACTGAATGGTGAAACAGCTCCAGTGTATTGAACAAATGGTTCGTGTGAGTCTGGCTCTGCTGATGAGAAACGGAATGGTGAAACCGGTCCAGAGTTCTTTTACTCGTGTTGAACCAAAGGGTGCTGATGCGATGCAGGCTCCCACAGAGCCGTGTTTGCTGATGGGATGTGTAAAACAACACACTTTAGCATGTATTTGTATGCGGAGGGGACGTATTTTGTGATGGATACAAATTGAACGCTAACTCCGTGAATGGTTTGGATGGTGTAGTAATGAGTCTGCATGCGTTCCCGCATCATTCACACGAGGATCATTCTGTCCTTGCTACGATGGCAGCAGCAGCAGCAGTAGTGGTGGCAGCGATGATGTCCAGGATCTCGATGTCAATGTGGAGGTGCTGCTGCTGCTGGCACGACGAGAGGGCTTCAGCAGAGAGAGAGTTCGTGTGGTGCTGCTGTTCCTCCTCCTCCTGCTCCGTTGAAGGCGCGTAGACCACAGTGCGGTTACTGTGCGGCCCGTAGTGTGGGTGGCATGGCCACATTGTGGCTTGTGTCTTTAATGTGTCTCTATGGGTCTCTGTGAGTCTCTATGGGTCTGTGTGAGTCTGTATGGGTTTACTGTGTGGCCCGTAGTGTGGGTGGCATTGCCACATTGTGACTTGTGTCTTTAATGTATCTTTCTGAGTCCCTCTGGGTCTCTATGAGTCTCTATGTATCTCTGTGAGTCTCTATGGGTTTACTGTGCGGCCCATAGTGTGGGGTGGCATGGCCACAGTCGCTCCACTGTGACTTGTGTCTTTAATGTATCTCCACGGGTCTCTATGCATCTCTATGGGTATCTCTGTGTATCTCTGTGTATCTTTATGTATCTCTGTGAGTCTCTGTGAGTCTCTATGAGTCTCAGTGTATCTCTGTGAGTCTCTGTGAGTCTCTATGAGTCTCTTTGTATCTCTGTGTATCTCTGTGTATCTCTGTGTATCTTTATGTATCTCTATGAGTCTCTATGAGTTTGCTGTGTGGTCCCCAGCTTGGGTGGCATGACCGCAGTAGCACTCCTGCCTGTGGCTCGCCTCTAAAGTGTTCCATCAACGCAAGGAGATGTTTGAAGCATCGTGCCGGCGTCGTCGTTATCACGAGGCTCATGGCTCCACCGAAGCCTTCGAGGAGGAATGCCAAAGCCAGGAGCGAGATGATGCGATGGTGTTTGGGTCTGGAATGCGGAGGCGTTCATGCTGGATGTCCCCTCTTGCTCCGACAGGACCCGGGCCCCCCACGGCGCTGATGTTAATTAGAACGATTTCAATGATGATTCAATTAACTTGATTCGCGTCCCAATTAAGCAGCCAGCAGCGTTCATCAATCGAGCACCTGGGGAAATCCCTCCCGCCCCACCTCACCCACCCCTCCCGCCCCCCGCCCCCCCCATCCCCCCACCCCACCTCACCCACCCCTCCCGCCCCCCGCCCCACCTCACCCACCCCTCCCGCCCCCCTCCCCCCATCCCCCCGCCCCACCTCACCCACCCCTCCCGCCCCCCGCCCCCCAATCCCCCCACCCCACCTCACCCACCCCTCCCGCCCCCCGCCCCACCTCACCCACCCCTCCCGCCCCCCTCCCCCCATCCCCCCGCCCCACCTCACCCACCCCTCCCGCCCCCCGCCCCCCATCCCTCCCCCCACCCCTCCCACCCTCCCCCCACCCCCCCATCCACGTTTGTTCCGCTCTGAAATCCGTGACGAGTCCTGGCGCACGCGAGCGAGGGGAGGGGCTGGTGGTGGGTGGGTGGGGGGGAAGGTGGAGGTGTGGGGTGGGGGTGGAGAGGTGTGGGGGGAGGGGAAAAGATGAATGTGGTGGAGGGGGGGGGGTGATGGGGGATGGAGGGGGGGGTGATGGAGGGATAGAGGGGAGGGGCGCGCACGTGTGCTGGGGAGGGGGGTGGTGGTGATTGGGGGGGAGTTCGCATCGCCTGTGCGTCTGTCTAGGTCGACTCAGCCTCAAATCCGTCGCTTGTGCGGTGTGTAAAACATCGCCGCCGGGGAGACAAAGGCGGTCGGGCGTGGTGCTTGCCACCCACCCCCCTCGTGTGTGCCGCGCTACATGCCGGCCTTCATCGGTGCTCGCAAAACACACCGACCTGTGACGGGCCACCATGTGCGTGCATCTCTCTGGCTCTGGACACGCGATCCCGGCAGCGATGTGGCCGCTGCTGTTGCAGGCGCTGCAGCACGAACCACGACCCACCACCACGACCACGACTACCACCCGCCTTGCTGGTGGCGTCTGGGGCGGGGGCTGTCCTGGTAGGGCGCGAGAGAGGACGGGAATGAGGGAGGGAATGAGGGAGGGGGAGGGAATGAGGGAGGGGGAGGGAATGAGGGAGGGGGAGGGAATGAGGGAGGGGGAGGGAATGAGGGGGAGGGAATGAGGGGGAGGGAATGAGAGGGAGGGAATGAGAGGGAGGGAATGAGAGGGAGGGAATGAGAGGGAGGGAATGAGAGGAAGGGAATGAGAGGGAGGGAATGAGAGGGAGGGAATGAGTGAATCAATGAGCGAGTGGGAGGGAATGAGGGAGGGAATGAGGGAGGGGGAGAGCGAGGGGGAGGGAATGAGGGAGTGGGAATGAGAGAATCAATGAGCGAGGGGGAGGGAATGAGGGAGGGAATGAAAAGGGTTGAATGAGTGAACCAATGAGCAAGGGGGAGGGGAATGAGTGAATCAATGAGCGAGTGGGGCGAGTGGGAGCGAAGGAGAGGGATTGAGGGAGGGAATGAGCGAGAGGAAGAGTGGGAGGGAATGAGAGGGAGGGAATGAGAGGGAGGGAATGAGAGGGAGGGAATGAGAGGGAGGGAATGAGAGGGAGGGAATGAGAGGGAGGGAATGAGAGGGAGGGAATGAGAGGGAGGGAATGAGAGGGAGGGAATGAGAGGGAGGGAATGAGAGGGAGGGAATGAGAGGGAGGGAATGAGAGGGAGGGAATGAGAGGGAGGGAATGAGAGGGAGGGAATGAGAGGGAGGGAATGAGAGGGAGGGAATGAGAGGGAGGGAATGAGAGGGAGGGAATGAGAGGGAGGGAATGAGTGAATCAATGAGCGAGTGGGAGTGGAATGAGGGAGGGAATGAAAGGGAGGGAATGAGAGAATCAATGAGCGAGTGGGGGGGAATGAGAGGGAGGGAATGAGGAAGGGAATGAGCGAGGGGTAGAGTGGGAGGGAATGAGAGGGAGGGAATGAAAGGGAGGGAATGAGTGAATCAATGAGCGTGTGGGGAGAGTGGGAGCGATGGAGGGAGGGAATGACGGAAAGAATGAGTGCATCATTGAGCGAGGGGGAGGGTAAAGCGAGGGAATGAGAGAGGGAGGGAGCCAGGGAATCGGTTAATGAGAGAGGGAGCGAATGAGCGATGAAAATGAAGGAATGAGCGAGGGTGGGAAGAGAATGAATGAGGAAATGAGCGAGCGAGTGAGAGAGGGAATGAGGAAGATAATTAATGAGGGAATGAGAGAGGGAGCGAGGGTGGGAAGAGAATGAATGAGGGAATGAGCGAGGGAGGGAAAAGCGAGGGAATGAGGTAGGGCGCCAGGGAATGAGAGAGGGAGGGAATGAGGGAATGAGCGAGGGAGCGAGCGAGTGTGGAGGGGGGGGGTGGGGGGGCTGTTGTCTGGGCGAGGAATTTCCCGCGCGACCCCCACGTGGATTCGCTTCAGGAAGAGCGTGGACGGTGAGCATCGCCCCCCCCCCCTCACCTCCCCCCCTCACCTCACCCCCCCCCCTCACTTCTTCCTCGCCATCACCTCATCATCCTCACCTCACCCCCCTCACCTCATCCCCCTCACCTCACCCCCCTCACCTCATCCCCCTCACCTCATCCCCCTCACCTCACCCCCCTCACCTCATCCCCCTCACCTCATCATCCTCACCTCACCCCCCTCACCTCATCCCCCTCACCTCATCCCCCTCACCTCATCATCCTCACCTCATCATCCTCACCTCATCCCCCTCACCTCACCCCCCCTCACCTCATCCCCCTCACCTCACCCCCCTCACCTCACCCCCCTCACCTCATCCCCCTCACCTCATCATCCTCACCTCATCCCCCTCACCTCATCCCCCTCACCTCATCCCCCTCACCTCATCCCCCTCACCTCATCCCCCTCACCTCATCCCCCTCACCTCATCCCCCTCACCTCATCCCCCTCACCTCATCATCCTCACATCATCCTCACCTCATCATCCTCACATTATGATCCTTCAACTTCATCAGCCTAACTTTATCATCCCTCACCATCATCAATAATCATCAATAATCATCATCATAGGCATCAGCAGCATCATTAGAATCAGCATCAGCATCAGCATCATCATCGGGTTGTCTTCTTCTGTGGTCGTGGTTACTTTATACAAATGTATCGAGCGAGGCCATCACACACACACAGAGAGAGACGGAGGCAGCAGCAGCAGCTGACTCACACAACACGGTGAGGGAGGGGTTCGTCTGGGCGCAGCTCAACGCTGCTGATGATGATGCTGTTGCTGATGCTGATGATGCTGTTGCTGCTGCTGGTGATGTTGCTGCTGATGCTGGTGATGTGGATGATGATGATGCTGTTGATGATAGTGCTGTTGCTGTTGCTGCTGCTGCTGATGATGCTGTTGCTGCTGCTGGTGATGTTGCTGCTGCTGATGCTGGTGATGTGGATGATGATGCTGTTGATGATAGTGCTGCTGCTGCTGCTGATGATGATGATGATGATACTGCTGTTGATTATGATGCTGTTGCTGCTGCTGATGCTGATGATACTGCTGTTGATACTGCTGTTGATGATGATCCTGTTGATGTTGATGATATTGCTGTTGATGATATTGCTGTTGATGATGATGCTATTTATGATGATGCTGCTGATGCTGCTGCTGCTGATGCTGCTGCTGCTGATGCTGCTGCTGTTGATGATGATGCTGCTGATGATGCTGCTGATGATGCTGCTGATGATGCTGCTGCTGCTGATACTGCTGCTGCTGACGATGCTGTTGATGATGATACTGCTGCTGCTGCTGTTGATGATGCTGCTGTTGCTGATGCTGCTGATGCTGCTGATGATGATGAAGCCGTTGGCGCTGCGGGCCCAATGTTGTCCCTAGCGTCTTCTCTCCCCTCCCTCTCCAGCTGTCCGCCTGCAGACAAACTCCTGTAATCCGCGAAAGTTCGCGGATTAGAGGAGTTTGTCCGCCTGCAGACAAACTCCTGTAATCCGCGAAATATTTATTTCAGAACAAGGGACCCTTTCATTATTGACCCTCGCGGGGATTAGAAAAATGGAGGGTGGGTGGGTGGTGGGTGGTTGGGTGGGTGGATGGTGGGTGGTTGGGTGGTTGGGTGGGTGGTTGGGTGGGTGGGTGGTTGGTTGGGTGGGTGAGTGGTTGGGTGGTTGGGTGGTTGGGTGGGTGGTTGGGTGGGTGGTTGGGTGGTTGGGTGGGTGGTTGGGTGGTTGGGTGGTTGGGTGGGTGGTTGGGTGGGTGGTTGGGTGGTTGGGTGGGTGAGTGGTTGGGTGGGTGGTTGAGTGGGTGGTTGGGTGGGTGGGTGAGTGGTTGGGTGGTTGGGTGGGTGGTTGAGTGGGTGGTTGAGTGGGTGGATCGGTGCGTGGATGGTTGGGCTGGGCCAGGAGAAAGTTGGGGCGAGGGGTAGAGGAATAGGAAACAGACCTCCCCCCCCCGTATCCCCATAACCCCCCCGCCAACCTCCCCTCCTCCCCCGTATCCCCCCACCACTACCCCCCCCCCCACCCTCTGGGAGCAGGGGATACGCGACACTCAATTAGCAACAGAATCCGACACGGGAGCTTGGCTCATGAATGTTTAAAGCGCGGCGCGCAAGCTCTGGTTGCCCTCTGTGTGTCGAGGTGTCGTGCGGATGGCGGTGGTGGTGATGATGATTGCCGGTGATGGGTGATGAGGGTAATGATGGTAATGAGACACGTGAACCGCCACCCACGTCCTCCACCCCCCCCACCACCACCACTCCACACGACTCCACCCCACCTCTTACAAGTACATTAATTAGGATAGCTAAATTAGTGAAGGGTGACTCATGATTTGGCTCGGAGGGTAATGATGATGATGATGGAGGTGATGATGATGATGATGGTTGTCATGATTCAACTAAACGACAAACTATTGCTATTTTACCACGTGTAAGACTCACTGCGCTATGTAGCTCTTCGTGAGAAGCGGCCTGACTATCACAAGTGACAGCTCAACGCGACCACGGGGAGAGAGAGACACGAAAACTCCAAATATACAGCATCAGCAGGCGTCAGGGTCGGGATCGAACCCACGACCTCCTGTACACCAGGCGAGGTAGTTAACATCTCCTAGCCACTGTGATGATGATGAGAGAGAGGCGCAAACTCCAAATATACAGCAGCAGGCGTCAAGGGTTGGGATCGAACCCACGACCTCTTGTACACCAGGCGAGGGATGATGATGGTGATGACGATGGGGATGATGGTGATGATGCTACTGATGGCGATCATAATGATGACAGCGATGATTGTGGTATCGTATTTGATTCCCATCGGGAACCTTTTGATGATGATCACGAGAATCATGGCAATAGTCACTCGACAGGTGACATCGTCGTCATCGTCATCAGCCGACCGCGACTTACGCACACGGGAGGCGAGTCATCGGCCCTCCTCGGGCAAGAGAGAGAGAGACACGAGTCGATGTGTGTCGCTCTGAACACACTCGCAGTGGCGGTGTCATCATCCCGGCCGAACCGTGCCACTCTCGGGCAGAGGTCGCAACCGGGTACCCGATACCCGGCTACCCGTACCCGACCCGTTTGCGACCCTGGTGCGGCCGGGTACGGGTCCGGGTACGGGTAGACCGTGAGTCACTGGTGAGTTACTGTTAGTCACTCATTTCCCAACGTCTTGTCTCTTGTCACAATTCAAGTTCATAGAATCAACCCACCCGCGCCTGCAACATGGCTTCATCCCAGAGGTCGCAATCGTACGGCCGGGTACGGGTAGCCGGGTATCGGGTAGGGTACGGGTACCCGTTTGCGACCCTGGTGCGGCCGGGTACGGGTACGGGTAAGGAATCAAAACCCGTTTGCGACCTCTGCTCTCGGGCGATACTTCGAGGCCGCGTGAAGCGTCGAAGGACCGCCCGCTGGCGGGGGGGGGGTCGCGGAACAGTGCCGGACGAAGCGAGTGCGGGGCCCGTAGCATTTGTTATAAAGGGGTCCGAAATAAACAACAACAAAACACGTAAATAGGAAAACACACATTTTATTTTACTTGCACAGTCAGGTAATTGTATTTTTTTATTTGCTATACAGCCACAGATAATACGACAAATCGCTAACCTTAAACACTCAGTCGTTCATACAAGTTGAAGGCGGTATAGTACTATAGTCATAGAGCAAGTGCAGAATCACTGAACCGGAATTGATAGCTTGAAAGCATTTAGCGCGAAGCCCTTGAAAGTGCGGGGCCCGTAGCTACTACACAAGTAGCTACTACACGTGTAGTAGCTACTACACATGCAGTAGCTACTACACATGCAGTAGCTACTACACGTGTAGTAGTGTAGTAGCTACTACACGTGTAGCTACTTTCGCTACGAGGATCATCCGGCACTAGTCGCGGACCAGAGGGGTCGACTGATTGAGACGACTACGTGGCGGATGCACCCAGCCGTACTCCACGAGTCTGCGAACGGTGATGCGTTTTATCCGCCCGGCGCTCCGCTCGTTGTTGTGAGCGTCGCTCTTCTGCCCTCCGTTGTTGCTGGAGGGCGACTGCCTCCAACTGCCCAGCAGCAGCAGCAGCGTCCTTCACGAGCCTCCTCCTCCACAGAGGCCGATCTTGACGCCGCTGGTACCGGTCATCGGCAAGTCCACTCAGCTCCACATCCTTCAGTTCCACATCAAAGACAAAGATCCCCCGTACAGCCTTAACATACTGTTGGGGCAAGTGCTGTTAGCGAGCACCTATAAAGGCCGGCACGGTACACGAGGGGGTGGGTGACCAACACCACGCCCGGCGGCCTTTGTCTCCCTAGTGACGATGTTTACACATCGCACCGGGTACTCATTTGAGGCTGAGTCGACCTAGAGGGAGGCCAGGGCCGGTTCAAATAATCGTCACCGGTGTTCGCCGTGAGCGGGAATCGAAGCCGGGTCGCCAGGTTCGTAGCACAGCGCGCTAACCACTACACTACACGTGCACACACACACCTACACACACACACAAACACACACGTGAACACACACAAAAACACACACGTACACACACGTGAACACACACACGTACACACACGTGAACACACACACGTGCACACACGTACACACACACACGTGAAAACACGTGCACACACACACACGTGAACACACACACACATGAACACACACATACAAACAAACACACGTGCACATACAGACACACACACGTGAACACACACGTGCACACAAACACGTGCGCACACACACACGTGTACACACACACACGTGCACACACACACCTGCACACACACACCTGCACACACGTACACACACACACACGTACACACACACGTGCACACACCGGCGCGCCGTTCCGCCTGGACACGCCGCGGCCCCTAATGGGTTCCGGTTAAATCCGCGCTCTGACCCCGTCGCCTCGCATCGCCCAAATCCCGGACCCCCTCCACCTGCCACGCAGCTCGACCATTAACGGATTAGCGCCTCACCTGTGTAGCACATCACCTGTGTTACTCCTCGCTCGTGTTACTCCTCGCCCGTGTTACTCCTCACCTGCGTTACAACTCACCTGCGTTACTCACCTGTGTTACTCCTCACCTGTTACAACTCACCTGTGTTACTCACCTGTGTTACTCCTCACCTGTTACCCCTCACCTGCGTTACTCCTCACCCGTGTTACACCTCACCTGTGTTACTCACCTGTGTTACACCTCACCTGTGTTACCCCTCACCTGTGTTACTCCTCACCTGTTACACCTCACCTGTGTTACACCTCACCTGTGTTACCCCTTACCTGTGTTACCCCTCACCTGTGTTACAACTCACCTGTGTTACACCTCACCCGTGTTACACCTCACCTGTGTTACATCTCAGACCGCGTCACGAAGGCACAGACACCATATCCTCTGCCCATCAGCAAATGTGTCGGGTATTTCAACAGGACCGACACATCTCTGATATACTCTGGCATGATGGTCAAGGCCTGTGAGACCGTCAATGGGCCAGAGCTTTGGGTTATTTTTCATACATCCGGGGGTCCACTGGCACTTTGCCCACAATCGTAAGGGGCCCTTCGTGATGCTCCCGTACGATCTGCGTGGCCAGGAGAAGCCAATCATCATTACCTGTCCACCCCGGGGTGTCACAAGAGATGCCCTCTACCACCAACACTATATACGGCCATGTCAGTTCCACGTATGCACGATGAACTTCTTTCGCGCCGTACGTGGCAGCTCTAAAGTTCCTGAAGCTTTCCGTGGTTAAATTTCGATTTAAAGCTTTCGTGACTGCAGGGATTCATCTTCTTGGTTCTTTCGGTAAAGTCACGTAGAATGGAAATAATAAAATAATTAAAATACAACATAAGGACGGCTGCTTGCGTTGTGGCCGAAACGTCGTGAGAATTATTTTATTATGTTTTATTTTTATTATTTCCATTCTACGTGACTTTACCGAATAGAACCAATAAGACTTTCCGTGGTTGTTGCCAGACGAGTTTGCGTCCCGCGTTGATGCAACGGGGAGGCTGATCGGTGCGTAGGCTACGGTCCCAGTGATGGCTCTCGGCTCAACTACAGCCGCAGTTTTTCACACGGCGCGTCGTGCACGTATCACCCTGCCGTGACGAGCTGGTGATCGCTGCTCGCTCTGAGAACGAGGTGTGTGGGGGTGGGTGAGGGGTGCCTTGCCATCAGCACCACCAAAAACCAAGCACCTGTCTGGGTGCTTTGTGTCATCAAACACCCCCCCCCGCCCGCCGCTCCCCGTTCCTCCAACTCTCCATGAGTGATGGGAGGGCTTGTGGAGAGAGGGTGTAGCAGTGTGGGTGGGGGTGGTTGTTCTTGGGCTGCTCCGGTTTGGCGGTGGAGGTCTCATCCAAATCCATCAAGTGGCATTATCTTTTCATCGGCTGTGTGTAAGGCCGTGGAAGCTGCCTTGGCCTCTCACTCAACATGAAACCCCACGGCTTCGTCTTGGCCATAGTCACTCCCCCCCCCTCGTCTCACGATGCTGTCAAACTAAACATGCAACCCCTCCTGAAGGTGTTCCGATAACAGCTACTTGCTACAAAAGTCTGCCAAAGCTGTACGGGTGATCTTTGTCTTTGGTGGTGGTGGCGGTGGTAGTGGTGGTGGTAGTGGTGGTGGTGGTAGTGGTGGCGGTGGTAGTGGCGGTGGTAGTGGTGGTGGTAGTGGTGGCGGTGGTAGTGGTGGTGGTAGTGGTGGTGGGACTCTCCCGTGTCGTTCACTCTCAATTCACCGTGAATATTTTCACGGCCCCACTTCGGTCACAAATGGGAAGCAAAGGGGCGAGATTGCCACATATACACAGATTGCATTACTGTATTATTGTTGTTGTTGTCCAGCAAGTCCTCGTTTAACGCGGTAGACGCGGTCCTGAAAAGTGCGGCGTTAAGCGAAACACGCACGAAGGGAAAACAATTTCCCCATAAAAAATGTAACGATAAAGTTTGGCAAGACCGCACGATGCGCTCCGACGCACGCACTGGCGGTGAGATGGCGGTACGTCGCCTCGTTACTGCGTACCGCTCACGAAAGTAGTTCCTCGTCGACTGCTCAGAAACCGCGTTATAACGAGGCGCGTTCCGCGTTATGACAGAGACACATTCTGCGTTACGACAGGGACATATTCCGCGTTCCAACAAACACATTCTGCGTTACGACAGGGACACATTCTGCGTTATGACAGAAACACATTCTGCAGTACCACAAAGACACATTCTGTGTTACAACAGAGACACATTCTGCGTTACAACAGAGACACATTCTGCGTTACAACATAGACACATTCTGCGTTATGACAGAAACACATTCTGCAGTACCACAAAGACACATTCTGCGTTACAAGGCCACATTCTGCGTTGCTCAAAAAGTGTTCCCGAGTGGAAGGACCGCGTTCTAGCAAAACACGTTGTGTGAACACGCGTTAAGCGAGAACTTACCTTGTAATCATTATTATTATTCGTACGTGTCAAGCATTGCTCGTTTTCTGACGAGTGAAACTCCTGAGCGACGCTCATCGCGACTGGAAATGGAGCCGTGGGCTTGGGCCAGGCGGCTAAACTCGGGACACGTCGAGAAGTTTGCGAGGACACGAAAGCCGTCGTCAAATTCCATCGCACGTGGCCTGACCCCCCCCCCCCCCTCAGACAAGCCACGTGACTGTGTGGAGTGATACTTTCTAGATTTGAAGCTTTCGTGACTGCAAGGATTCATATTCTTAGGTTGTTTCGGTAAAGTCACGTAGGTAAAAATTAATAAAAGTAAAATAAAATAATAATAAAATAATATCATAAAATAAAAAATAAAAATCACGACGTTTCGGAGGCAACACAAGCTTCCGTCTTCATGTGGGACCGTCACAGCACGATAGCTGTGAGTTTTATTAATTAAACTTTTTTTTACCTACGTGACTTTACCGAAAAAAACCTAGGAATATGGAGTGATACTCTTAGGTTTTTTCGGTAAAGTCACGAAGGTAAAAATTAATAAAAAATAAAAATCACGACGTTTCAGAGGCAACACAAGCTTCCGTCTTCAGGTGTGTGGCGTGAATATGAACCCACGTGACCCCCCCCCCTCCCACGTGACCCACCCCCGTCGCTCCGTGCCCTTGCTCCCTCCCGGCTCGTCGCTGCTCCCTGGTGGACGCCCGAACATCCACCTCTTGGGCGTCGACCCCCCCCCCCCACAACCTGCATCTCGAGCACGCGGGCGAACGGGAAGCCCGCGCCTCACCTCACCTGCTTCTCACCTGATCGCCACACGCGCCTCACCTGGTCGTCACACGCGCCTCACCTGATCGCCACACGCGCCTCACCTGATCGCCACACGCGCCTCACCTGATCGCACACGCGCCTCACCTGATCGCACACGCGCCTCACCTGATCGCCACGCGCGCCTCACCTGATCGCCACACGCGCCTCACCTGATCGCACACGCGCCTCACCTGATCGCACACGCGCCTCACCTGATCGCCACGCGCACCTCACCTGATCGCCACGCGCGCCTCACCTGATCGCCACGCGCGCCTCACCTGATCGCACACGCGCCTCACCTGATCGCACACGCGCCTCACCTGATCGCCACGCGCACCTCACCTGATCGCCACGCGCGCCTCACCTGATCGCCACACGCGCCTCACCTGATCGCACACGCGCCTCACCTGATCGCCACACGCGCCTCACCTGATCGCACACGCGCCTCACCTGATCGCCACACGCGCCTCACCTGATCGCCACGCGCACCTCACCTGATCGCCACGCGCGCCTCACCTGATCGCCACACGCGCCTCACCTGATCGCACACGCGCCTCACCTGATCGCCACACGCGCCTCACCTGATCGCCACACGCGCCTCACCTGATCGCACACGCGCCTCACCTGATCGCCACACGCGCCTCACCTGATCACACACGCGCCTCACCTGATCGCCACGCGCACCTCACCTGATCGCCACGCGCGCCTCACCTGATCGCCACACGCGCCTCACCTGATCGCACACGCGCCTCACCTGATCGCCACACGCGCCTCACCTGCGCATCGAACTTGTGTCGCGCCGTACGTAGGCAAACCGGTGCTAATCGGAGGGTATTTATTTAACTTTTTTAGCAGTTTACCAGGTAAGGCCCACCGAGCTGTACAGCTCTTTTTCAGAAGCGACCTGGCGATCACAAATGACAGCTCAACCACGTGGCTTATCGCGTGGAAGTTTAAAGCGGTCAAATAACTCGACAACGCGTGACGTTGATTCTGTGGAGGGAAACACCGGAGGACCAGGTGAAAAATCCACGCGACCACGGGGAGAGACGCAAACTCCACACAAACAGCAGCAGGCGTCAGGGTCGTGATCGAACCCACGGCCTCCTGTAGACCAGGCGAGGTAGTTAACGTCTCTCCACCAAGGTGCACCTGGTCAGGCGCTTCTGGCCTGTGCCTCACTCACCTGAACCTCACCTGGATGTCAGGTGCATCTCACCTTTACCGCAGCTCACCTGCACCCTCCTCACCTTACCAGACACGCCTGTCGGGTTGCTGCCAGACTGGGAGTCGGCGCTACGAGTACTAGAACATAACCAATCAGAGACCAGATGTATACTGGATGTGGTGTGCCGAGTTGCGGAAACAGACTATTCTGGGCTCGCCGAATCCAGCTGGAAGCCCCGTGGTCTATCCACTGAGGGCCTGCCCACACCGTGCGGGTCACGTGGGGGGGGGGGGTATGGCCAATGAGAGCATAGGAGTAGAGTACAACAGCTGGTACTGCACTGCCCTCTGCTGACAAACACAAGGACAGAACAGTGTTGACGAACGCGTTGGGTGTTTGTCCTGTGCACGGTGTCGATGACACAGGGTGGCCCAAAAGTCAGGACACGCACCAGGTAGTATTTATTGTAACAAACCACACTTCATCTGAACCGAACCTCCGTCTAGGTTGACTCGGCCTCGAAACGAGTACCTGGAGCTGCGTGCAAAACGTACACCACGCTTTACACGTTATAAAGCGAGATATTACAAAGCGATCAACAACAAAACACATGCATCGCTTTCAGCAGGCACGCGATAGCTTTGCTTCGACTTTGATGCGAGTTTCACTTCATACAACTGTGTACGCACACGTGCGTGCCTCGTCTTTGTGTGCGTACGTGTACACGTGCGCTGTGTCTACGTGCACAACACGTGCTTGTGTACACGTGCGCTGTGTCTACGTGCACAACACGTGCTTGTGTACACGTGCGGAGCGGCAGTGTTAGCGGTCAGCGCGCTGCTACTACGAACCAGGCGACCCCAGTTCCATTCCCGCTCACAGCCAACACCAGTGACGATTATCTTAACCAGTCCTGGGCCTCCCCTGGGTCGACTCAGCCTCAAGCGAGTACCCGATGCGTAAACATCGCCACAAGGGAGACAAAGACGGTCGGGCGTGGTGCCTGCCACCCACTCCCTCGTGTGCCATATTGGACGTCATTGATGCTCGCCAACAGCACTTGCCTCAAAATCATATTCAGGTTATAGAGGGGATCTTTGTCTTTTGTTTGAGCATACACACACATGCCTGTGTGCGTCCAGGCCTTCCGCGTATGAGGGAACAGCACAGGCCGTCGCGAATCCCACGGCGAATCTGAACGGACCACGCCGAGCCGAGGGCTGGGTATGGCTCACAAGCGGCCCGGGAACAATGTTGGCCAGGGTGTAGAATCGAACTCGGGTCGCCGGGTCGCTGGCTGTGTGAAAGCACCACCGCTGTAGGCCCTGCTAACACCACCACTGCCGTCGCCGCCGCCGCGATTTTAACTTGCCCCATCGTCCTTGTAAAGATTTAACCCCGTCTGTTTTGAATGTTATTTACAAATGCACCGTGATTTGTTACACGTTTCTTTCAGGGCAAACAGCGAGCCCTGCGCCCCCCCCCCCCACATCGCTCGCCACGCTCGGCGGTAAATACTGCGGTTGTGGGGAGCGCGGAGGAGCGACGCTCACAACAACAGGCCGAGCCCCGGGTGGCTAAAACGCACCAAGGTGGCACAGCGAGGGGACACTGCACACCTGCGAGTCACCTCTGCGGTGGCTAGGAGATGTCAACTCCCTCGCCCGGTGTGCAGGAGTTCGTGGGTTCGATCCCGACCCTGATGCCTGCTGCTGCATATTTGGAGTTTGCGTGTCTCTCCGTGGGGTCGCGTGGATTTTTCTCCGGGTCCTCGGGTTTTCCCCTCAATTTAGAATCGACGTCGCGCGTTTAGACAATTTGGCTGCTACAAATGTCCACGCGAGGCACTCTCGGTGAGGAGCGATATCACTTGTGGCCAGGTCACGTCTGAAGAAGAGCTATATCGCTCGGCGTGCCCGACCTGGTCAAATAACAAGTTATTAGTCAGTACTGGTAGGAACCTCCTGGTTACACCAGCCCACAGGGGATTATTGTGTCCCTCCGTCCGTCGTGCATCCAAAAATGGGAGGGGTGGGACTGGGTGGAAAGGGGAGGGTGGGGAGGGGCTGGGTGTGGAGGGAAGGGTGGGGCTGGGTGGGGGGTGGGAGGGGTGGGGCTGGGTGGGGAGGGGCTGGGTGGGGGGTGGGAGGGGTGGGGCTGGTTGGGGAGGGGCTGGTCACCCCGTGGTGCCCTTATAAAACTCAACGTTTAACCTACTCACGCCGGCTTGTGCCCGCCCTCACAGTCGGGCATATTTGCGGAATACACCACGCCGCCGTTGACCCTGCAGGCCATTGACCGAGCAACCCGACGTTCCTACCAGCTCCCTCCGCAGGAATGTGTTTAGTTAGATAATAAAAATTTACCTTTTTGGCCTGTGCCGTGACCTCCTGCCACACCGAGCGAGGCCCTTCGACACTTCACGTGTCCTCACCCGTGCACCGAGCTTGGCACGACAAATAGCTTCTTGGCACCACCGTCACTTGAGTGACAAGCATATATGGGCGAGTGCGTGCACGTTTATGGGTGTGCAATTGTGTATCCGAGTGTGTACGCCCAGGTCACTCTTGCAAATGAGTCTCACCCTGGTTAAACAAATAAACGTAACTTGTGTGTGTGTGTGTGTGGGCACATGTGTACGCATGTGCCTGCTTACTCACGCATGCGCGCGTATGGCTGCGTGCGCGCGTGCGTGCGGCGAGTGTAGCGCTCCAAACCCCGGCGACACGAGATCGATTGCCGCTCACGGACTCTACCAGTGACGATTATCTTAACCGGGCCTGGGGCTCCCCTAGGGTGACTCGGCCTCAAATGAATAATACCTGATGCTGTGTTTAAAACATTGTCACTAGGGTGACAAAGGCGGCCGGGCGTGGTGCTGGCCACCCGACCCCTCGTGTGCCGTGCCAGCCCTTCAATTGGCGCTCGCTAACAGCACTTGTCCCAACGGTCTGTTAAGGCTACACGGGGGATCTTTGTCTTTGTGTGCGTGCACACGCAGGTGATTCTCGTCTGCATGCGTGGGCGCGTGTCCCTGTGCAATGACCTTGCTCCCAACAATAAATAAACATTAATAATTTACACCAGCACTGTGCCTTAAATATTTACATTTTGTACAAAAAATCCAACCATTATTTAATTCGTTATTGACACTGTTTGCTCTAAGTATCAACAAAATATAAATGACCACAGTTCCACAGGACCATAAACTATTTACAGTTTTGTTCTGCCGCGGCTAAAAAGACTCCACCATTCTCAGTGCCGCCGGGAAAGAGGGAACTGGCATTCGTAGGGACACACTTCACCCCGTCGTCACGGCGATCTCCCCGTCGTCACGGCGATCTCCCCGTCGTCACGGCGATCTCCCCGTCGTCACGGCGATCTCCCCGTCGTCACGGCGATCTCCCCGTCGTCACGGCGATCTCCCCGTCGTCACGGCGATCTCCCCGTCGTCACGGCGATCTCCCCGTCGTCACGGCGATCTCCCCGTCGTCACGGCGATCTCCCCGTCGTCACGGCGATCTCCCCGTCGTCACGGCGATCCCCCCGTTGTCACGCCGATCTCCTTCACCACGCCGATCCCTGTCACCACGGCGATCCCAGCCGTCGTCATAGCGATGACACGCATCGTCACGACGATACCATCATGATCGGCGACGTTCACCGCTTGTAGAGAGAGATCTGTGAGAAGGTCGAGATGGCGAACGCAGTTCATACACAAGCATGGCAGATACTCCAAACAGTTATTCTAATAATCATGCAGATTATTACCTCACGACAGCCCAAGTGTCAAAACGTTCTCAGTGGGGGTCCTACGACGTCGATCTGGCCGATTGAGAGTTCAAACAGCCGTTCGAGGGGAGGGTGGGTTGGCTCAGCCCATCATCCTTCGCGGGAGGTCAACTAAACCAAGTACCACTTTGTGGATGAAGTCAACAGTGGCTCCTGCTATGGATAGACTCATCACGTGGAATTCCCAGCACTGGCTCTGCAGAGGCTGTACACAGGAGATGATCACCAACGCCTTCTCTCAATGCTAAATTTGAGCAACAGGAGGTAACGCCACGAGACTCGACCGCGACAGAGGAATGTTGGGCCGGCAGCATGAATCCGTGCTGTGCTCTGACGTGGGAGGAAACCGAAGAGCTCAGAAAACCCGGAGAAAATCCACCACACAGGAGTGGGGGGGGGGCGGGGAGGGGGGGGGTGTGACTCACGGGAGACCTGAACCTGAGCTCTTAATGGCCCAAATCGCTCGTGTCGAGGTAGACAACGGAGATTAATTACTCCACTCCAGGAAAGCCACAGCGGTTCTCACCACAGCACTAGCTTTAACAGTCGGGATGTTCGGGTAACTGAATGAATGAGCAGCGCTCCGGCACCGCAGACGTCAACCACCCTGGACACCCTGGCAAATCGGCAAATCGGCAACGCGTCGACGGCCCGCTCGTTGTTGCAGAGGGTCATCGTTCCAAATCCAGCCGCCGCCCCGGATATTACCGCAGTGGTGAGTAACCGTAAATAAAGCTTCGTTCGTGGTGGACGCTCAAGACCCCCGGCGTGGTTCGGCTAAAATTAGGCCCATCGCGTGCCCGGCGTCAGCGTCCAAAGTTGCCAAATTAGAAAAATGCGACACCGCAAATGACTCAATTGGGGTTATACAGGAAGCAATCATCGTCCCCCTACCTGTCGACTAATGCCCATGGTCTCGCAGACTCGCGTAGAGACAGACACTCGCACAGAGACACACACAGATTCACGTAGTCCTCCACTTACGATGGAGATGCGTTACGACGGCCCCATCGTAAGTCAAAAATATCGTAAGTCGAAGATGGCCAAGCCTACCCAGGAGTCTTAAAGAATGGTGATAATTTAGCAAAATAGAGCAATTTACAGTACCGTACTGTATAAACTATATACTGTATGTATTTATTAATTACAATACTGTATTGCACAGTAACATTTAAAGTAAAAAAAACAAGGTAAAGCCTTAGCCCACCGATATGAACTGCAATTTAATAGACAGTTTTTTTCAGGAAACAATCCTATCTGCTACAAAAACTTTTAACATGCATTGAACGTATCGTATCGTGGTAACCCTAAAATGAAATCGCTAAAGATACGTATCATACATGCATTGGAACGTATCGTACGCTGCTGCGTTTGCCTGCCGCGTGAAATTTAAAATATTTTAAGATCGAAATATCGTAACTCGGGGACTATCTGTACATGGACTCACTTCGTGATCATCGCCCCCCTCTACTGGCAGATTCATGCCCTAGGGCACAAAGAGTCCAGACTCCACCTGGACTCTTTGAATTTCTCACCGGGTTACGCAAAATAAAACTTGGGAAAACTTCTAACACTCCCCACCTCCAAACGGGGGTTTCCCACGTGAAATACTTTTAGCAATAAAAAAATGATCGATTCCCCACTTTGCTGGAGCCGTCGTGTACTGCGGACAAATAATAATTATTATAATTTTTGGTTTCAAAACAACCCCAAAAGTACGGGGCGGGCCGTCTTAACATTCCGGAGCGTGTCGTACAATCGGGAGAATATCGCATTACGCATCCGTAGAATTTGTCCCAACACCCCAATGCTTCCGAACCCTCCTGGAAATAATTTTTTTTTTTTATAAATTACGTTCCGCGTCATTAAGAGCTCCCATTGACGACGTCTCCGTTGTGGTGGGTGGGGGGGGGGGTGGTGGTTGCCCGTCTGTAATTACGCCGCTCGCTTGGAACCCGACTTGGATTCGCACGGCATCACCGCTCGGGGCAGACGCCGCGCGCCACCACGGAGCAATTTGCGGTCTGCCACCGGGGGTGGGCGGGCTCGGCGCGTAGATGTTAACGGAACGCTGTGCTGGAACGGAATCAATACATTTTGACGGCAATTTCCATGCAGACCCACGCGACGTAGTGTGTAATAGTAGTTAATAGTTGTGGAACGCACGCTGGATCTGTTGTTATGCTTACTAAGAATAAAATAAAATTTCGTCCGCGTCCATCATCGGGGCCTCCCGGGTCCAATTCTTGACCGCCGTTTTCCAGCAAGGCGCGTTCTTAAGCATTAAAACCGCCACCCACAAAGTGGTTTTCAACTTCTCTGGGTCTCATCAGCAAGTGGAGGGGGTCCTCATTTTCAATCCGCCGTGCGAGAGAGAGCCTCACGAAGTTTCGAAAAACCTCGGGGCGAGACCCAAGCTCACCGAAAAAGAGTCGCGAGAATCGGGGAACGCTTCCCTGGGTAAACAAGCGAAATAAAAACAAATAAAAGACAGCGATCCGATGACCTCAACTCCGTGACCCCGTGACCCCATCACCTCTGCGAGGACGGCACGGTGCTTTGCAGCGGCGAGGCGAGCGCCCTCCTCCTCATCGACCCCGAGACGTCTCCTCCTGCGCACCTCCTCGCAGTAGCGACGGGCCAGCACCATCAGCCACGCCACGTAGTCTGTGCGACACGGAGAGATCCCGCACCGATTATTGTTTTTTTACCCTTTTATCTGGCAACAAAACTGACACCTTTTTTACAAGGAGTCATATTTTGCATAGACCACAATACCTGCGGTCGTAATGCAAACAAAAAACACAACTCTCATAATGTATGCACTGTCCTTGAAGTTGATTGGTCCACACCTGAGACAGCTTTCCTTAGAGCCTAGTCTCACATGGTGTTGGACCAGATAACGCCAAAAGGCGCACAACTCAAAGACAATGCAACCATCAGAGTATGAGAGCTCGGGGTAAGCATTTACACCATTGGTGTCAGTTTTGTTGCCAGATAAAAGGGTAAAAATCCAATCATCATATTTTTTACTGGCAAATGAGGTTCCAATGGAGCTCCCGCACCCTCGCACCACGACCTCTCGCCCAAGCAGCACTCACTGCGTGACCCCCCCCCCCCTCGCCCCACAATTGTTCATCCCAACATTATGGCCAGGAAATCTCAACTCAGCACCTCTCTACCTCTGACCTGCCAACGGTCTGACCCACCCCTCTACTGGACATCCGTGAAAAAGAGATTTAGATCTCATCGGATTCCTCCAGCATAAATACATATTCTGAATCTGATTGATTTCTCACCCCTCGGACAACTCGGAGGAGTCAAATCCACAGCCCCTCACAAATGAAGTCTGACCTCAACGTCTCTCACCTATGACCGCTCACCGAGGACCTCTCACTCCCAAAAAAACATCTCCACTCGTGATGCCACTTGAGTTTGCCACGTGAGCTCCACTCTCTCTCGCCGCCGGTCGGAAACCCGACTCGTGTTGTTTCGGCTGGGCGTTACCTTCCAACCCCCGCCCCCTCTGCCCTCCCACACCCTGCCCCCCCTGCCCTACCCCTCGCCCCACCCCCCCGGCACCCCCGGATCTTTGAAACGCGTGAGCGCGAGTTGCCCCGGCGCTCACCGTGCACCGTCGTGTCGTCGCCGGCCTCCAGCTGACTCCTCAGCCACTCCTCCTGCCGGCCCAGCAGCATGAAGCGCTGCGCCAGCGCGGGCGAGGGCGTGCGCCCCATCTCCAGGTACACCGCCAGCTGCAGGGGGCAGCAGGTGGCACCGGCAGCAGCGGGGGAATCAGCGGCAGCGGCAACAGCGGGGGCAGCAGTGGTGGCAGCGGCAGCAGTGGCATGTGGCAGTGGCAACAGCGGGGGTAGCAGTGGCATCAGTGTCAGGAGCAGTAATGGGAGTATTGGCAGTAGTAGCAGCAGTGGCAGCAGTGGCAGGAGCAGCAGGAGTAGCATTTAGGCTGTCTGCGACGCAGCGAATGCTATGACGCTCACGAAGTTAATATCGTCCGGTTTGCTAAATGATCGCCGTTATCGTGATTATCGTCACCCGTTTTGTTTTAAGAGAACACGTTTTACACACCGACAACATATATATATACACTACACGAAATAGCAAACGCGACATTCAAGTTACAAGTATATATTTGTATCCGCTAAATTCGTGACTTTGCGAAACGTTTACAGGAGTGATGGATGACGATCGTATGGTACGATGTGATTTTTCACAGTTCACTCAATGATCTCATTCTCTCTCGCGCTGCACGCTGGCGTGTGTCGCACGAGCAATGTGTCGGCTGCCAAGCTACAGTGATGACGAAACATATGGCAGGCTTAAAATAGGAATGTTTTGTGTTGTTTGTTTAAACGAGGGAAGGAGTGGCGATGCGAGCCCGAGGAGTCACCTGACTTTCGAGCAGCTTCCGCTCCAGAGCGAGCACCTCCACGCTCGCCACGTCCAGGCTGCATCACAAAGACAAAGATCCCCACGTCCCCGGGGTAGCCTTTGACAGACTGTTGCGGCAAGTGTTGTTAAAGCGAGCACCCGTAACTGGGGACCGGTCACACGAGGTGGGTGGGTGGCCAGCGCCGAGCCTGGCCGCCCGTCTCTCCCCAGGTGTGATGTTTACGCAACGGCGCACCAGGTACTTACTAAAGTCTGAGTCGACTTAGGCGAGGCCCAGAATCGGTTCAGAGAATCGTGACGATTTCGACCGTGATCAGGAATCGAACTCGGGTCGCCGTGTTAGTAGCGCAGTGCACAAACCAATCTGCTACCACTCCCCACATACGTGCACAAGAGATGAAGATCCCCCGTATAGCCTTAACAGACCATTGTGGCAACTGCAGTTAGTGAGCACCTATGAAGGCGGGCACGGCATACAAAGTGGTGAGTGGGCAGCACCACGCCTGGCCGCCTTTCTCTCCCGAGTGGCAATGTTACATATCGCACCAGGTCCTCATTTGAGGATGAATCGACCTAGGGGAGGCCCAGAAAATCGTTTCAGAAAATAGTCACTGGTGTTGGCCGTGAGCAGGAATCGAACTTGGGTTGCTGGGATCGTAGCGCAGCGCACCAACTGCTAAACTACCGCTTCCCACACACGCGCGCACACACACAAACACACGGCATCGAACAAAAGGGTTTAGTAACCATGAGAAACCATTTTTTCCCAGTCCTGACCACCAGAACTGGTTGAACATTACAATAAACAGATGCCCGACAAAATCCCACTTCCACAATGTACATTCCATCATGATCATCGCTTGATATTTATTACCGCGCCTCCCTTGCAGGACACGTGGCAAGCTCGCCCTCTGTGGCACAAGCCGAGTGAAGCAACCAGCATCTGCAATGCGCATGTCCAATACACTGCTGGATGAGGGACCCCCCCCACCTCGACCCACGACCCCACGCCGTCGGGGTCGTGGGGGCTAATCGGCAGCACTTCGCCACGCAGGGTCCGCACGGGTTGAAGGTGGGGGAGCGTAGACGTCGGCGCATAGTGCGGTACAACAACGGCTTTTGCTGCGCCGACCCTTGCTGACTAACGACGTAGCCCCCGCGGCAGGCTACGACCCCCGGCTCACGACTGTGGCGCGTACGTGTGTGTGTGTGTGTGTGCGTCGGTGCGTGTGGTTGGAAAGCCCTACCTGCTGGGATCAATTTCCACGCCCCTGCCGGACAGTATCACCTGCAACACAACACTCAATCTCAGTAAAAGACAGCCCAGCGGCTTTCAACCGCTGTGCCCTTGTTGCCCCCCCCCGTCCCCCACATAGGTGCGGGGGATGGGCAACCTGTGAATGCCCCCCCCACCCCCATCCTCCCATTCAGTGACCCTCGTTGTGAAAACGGCCCCGACATCAAACATCTCACTCGGCCGACGCCAGGACCGCTCTTCGTCACAGAGCAGAGGCCCATGCAGGCTCAGATGCTAAGCAAGGCGAGGCCTAGCGATCGTCACGGGAGACCCTGGCCCTCGCCTACCTTGCCTACCCGACCCGGCTGAAGGTACACGGGACAAAGCAAAGACAACGATCTCCCCGCTGTAGCCGGTGCGGAAGGATGCATGGAGAAAAGCGTTGTGACCTGCAGCGTGGTGAGTGGGTGGGTAAATAGGTGAGCGAGTGGGTGAGGTGGGCGAGTGAATTTGTTGTTGACCTGCTGTGCGGTGGTGGGTGAGATGCAACAGTCAACCAGGTAGACGCGATTCCTCAACACGGGTGGAAAGAATCAACGGGCGAGGCTCACGCGAACGGTCACCGTGGTGGTGGTAGTAGCGGCAGAAGGGCGGTAAGGAGGCGACTGACCTCCGGTGAGCCCGGTGCTACCGGCCACGGCTACGGGAGGAGGTAGTAACGCTCGCGACATTCACCAGGACGGATCTTCGCACGCCTGCGGATTTACTCTTGGCATTCGCTGCCAATTAATTAAACCTCCCTGGACCAATCCCGGCAACAGAAACACAACGCATCCCTTTGGACGCGCCACCCGCTTGGCACGCGAGCGCCGCTCGCTAGCCCCTAGCTCGTTCGCTGCCGCAGCCGTTTGGCCCGGCGCCGGTCACTTTTGGTGGAGGGGCGGAGGGGGGGGGAGGGGGGGGCGGTCGCGCATGCGGCTCCCCACCGCCGGCACAGCTGCCTCCGATTACCGGCAGCCCTCGCGAGCAGCCGCTAATGGCTGTTAAACCGTGCCATACGCCGGGGTTTGGCTCGGCAACGAAACAGACCCCGGGAACCGCGGTTCGGCTCAGCTGTTCCCAGAGACTGTGTCGGGGCGGCGGTGGAGGGGGGGGGGGTTGCGTGTGAGTGAGGGAGCATGCTTTCACTCCGACTTAGCGTTAAAGGGATTTCTGCCGTGGGAAGGAAGCGCGCGCACGTGCACGCACACGCGTTCGATGTAGAGGTTGGAAATTTTATTTTACCGGGAGAAGATGTGGGGGGGTGGGTGGGGCGGGGGCGGGGAAAAACAAGCGAATTGGAACGTTGTTCCCGTTCGCGAGAGGGCTCCGTGTGTTCGTGCGCATTGCACAGCCCCTTGTGTGGCGATCCACTGCTGGATGAGGACCGCACCATGTGGTGCGGGTCGTTGGTGTGGGGAGGGGTGGGGGGGGTTTCGCTTTATCGTGCTTCGTCGTGCCGTCAGCGCGGGCCGCTCAACGAGGAGACAACTGCAACGGTCTTCTGGGTAGTACTCGCCGCCACCGATGTCGGCCGTGGCCGCGGGAACTGAACTCGGGCAGCCGGGTTCGTAGCGGAGGTGGGGGGACGTATATCAGAGGTCGCAAACGGATTTTGATTCCTTACCCGTACCTGGCCGCAGCAGGGTCGCAAATGGGTACCCGTTCCCTACCCGTACCCTACCCGAAATGAGTGACAAACGGTTACTCACCAGTGACTCACGGCCTACCCGTACCCGTACCCGGCCGCACCAGGGTCGCAAACAGGTACCCGTACCCGTACCTGGCCGGATACGGGTAGCCGGGTATCCGGGAGGGTACGGGTATCGGGTACCCGGTTGCGACCTCTGACATATATGGACGCTGTTTCACCGCCCTCTGCAGGCAAGGCAGCGCCGCTGAACCCCACGGCACGGCTTTGTGTGCGGCGACGGCCGCCCATCCGAACACTACCCAGTCTCGACCCAGGCTGCAATTGAGATGCAGCATTATTCAGGAGAGAGAGAGGTCCGACATATGAGAAGGATTACTCCACAAGGCTGTTATTAACGTACCACACCACCTGCGCCTGTGGGCGTGTGTGGGTGTCAATCGGTGTTTGTGTGCATGTGTGCGGGGGAGCGGCATTGCAGCGGTTAGCGCGTTGCGCTCCGAACCCGGCGACCCGAGTTTGATTGCCACTCACGGCCAACACCAGTGACGATTATCTGAAGTGGTCCCCCTAGGTCGACTCAGCCTCAAATGAGTACCTGGTGCAGTGTGTAAACATCGCCACTAGGGAGACAAAGGCAGTCGGGCGTGGTGCTGGCCACCCACCCCCTCGTGTGCTGTGCAGGCCTTCATAGGTGCTCGCTAATAGCACTTGCCCCAACAGTCTGTTAAGGCTATACGGGGGATCTTTGTCTTTGTTTTTGGGGAGCGTTAGCACAGTCGTTAGCGCGCTGCACCTACGAACCTGGCGACCCGAGCATGATTCCCACTCACGTCCTGAGCCCCCACAAGGTCGACTCAGCCTCAAATCAGTACCTGGTACGGTGTGTAAACGTCGCCACTATGGAGACAAAGGCGGTCTGGCGTGGTGCTGGCAACCCACCCCCTCGTGTGTCGCAGCGGCTCACTAACAGCGGCTCACTAACAGCACTTGCCCCAACAGTTTGTTAAAGGCTACACAGGAGACCTTTGCACATGTGTGCACATGCGTGTACGAGTGCACGCGTGTGTGCATGTGTGTGCATGCGTGTGTGTGCGTGTGCACGTACATGCGTGTGCACGGGGTTCAGCTGCAGCCACTCCTCCTCCACCTCCTCCAGGTCCCAGCCGCCCCCCAGGGGTGAACGCGCGCGCACCCGCACGCCCACGGAGCCCGACGCCCCCCGCGACCCCTCCCCCTCCCGGCCCGACCTCCGAAGCTATTCACGCCACGGGGGTCGGGGGTCAGGGTTAGCACAACCTCCTGTGAGTCAGAGGCCGCGATAATTATTGTTATTACTTCGTGGACACGGCTGTTGAAGCCCAGTCCCAAAGGCCTAAATGGTCGTCGGCCAATAACAAGCAGCACTTTGAAAGCTGTAATTCGCAAGAGTTAACACGTTTCCTGAATAGCGCAAGGTTATTATAAGGGCTTGGGAGAAGTGATGACGGGAGGGGATTTTAAAGTGCAGCAGTGCAAGGCAGGAGGCAGAAAGGGATGTGTTGTGACCTCCGGTGTGGTGAGCGATTTGAGCGAGTGAGCGAATGAGCGGGTAAGCGGGTGAGCGGGTGAGCGAGTGAGCGAGTGAGCGGGTGAGCGGGTAAGCGGGTGAGCGGGTGAGCGGGTGAGCGAGCGAGTGAGCGAGTGAGCGGGTGAGCGAGTGAGCGAGTGAGCGGGTGAGCGAATGAGTGGGTGAGCGGGCGAGCGGGTGAGCGGCTGAGCGGGTGAGCGAAGTGAGCGAGTGAGCGGGTGAGCGAATGAGCGGGTGAGCGGGTGAGCGAATGAGCGAATGAGCGATTGAGTGTGTTGCTGTGACCTGCAGTGTGGTCGCTGAACAAGGTGTGGAGGATGAGATGAAAGTCAGTTTCTGGCAGACCGAGTCCTCATCAACGTGGGTGAAGAAATCCACGCTTGAAGTTCACGGGAGCAAGCGAGAGACTGGAGTGACTCGGTAGGTGCTCAATTCTATCAGGTACTATGTGTAGCTGGACACAATAGCAGGGCGGGCCAAAGGCTTGGGCTAGGCTAGCTATGAGAGGGTTAGAACTCAAAGACAGGGATAGCATGGGGCTGTTAAGACAGGGATAGGGCTGGCATAGAACAGGGCTCTTCCCACAACTCACACCGACCAGTTTGGCAAAGTATGGTCAAATATTCTTCCATGACCGAAGCGGCATGGGGGAGGCCTTCATCCAGCAGTGGAGAGCACAAAGGCCTCTTAAATTCTTACCTCCATTGTAAACGCAATGCGAGAGGGAGATTGGGACAGCGCGAGGACGGGGCAAGCCTTAGGATTGGAACGGGGCTAGTTCAGTGTTCGGACAAAGTCCGGATAGATTTATGATGGGGGTTAGGATAGCATAGTGTGGAAATAGGACAACGTTAGGACGGAGATAGAGTTGGGCTCGGACAGGGTTATGTATGGTTGGCCTATGACCGGGCTAGTACAGACATGGGGGGGCAAATGCGCAGTGGCAGCAGCAGCAGTGGCAGCAGCAGTGGCAGCAGCAGTGGCAGCAGCAGCAGCGGCAGCAGCAGTGGCAGCAGCAGCAGTGGCAGCAGCAGTGGCAGCAGCAGCAGTGGCAGCAGCAGCAGTGGCAGCAGCAGCGGAAGCAGCAGCAGTGGCAGCAGCAGTGGAAGCAGCAGCAGTAGCAGCAGCAGTGGCAGCAGCAGTGGAAGCAGCAGTGGAAGCAGCAGCAGCAGTGGCAGCAGCAGTGGCAGCAGCAGCAGCAGCAGCGGCAGCAGCAGCGGCAGCAGCAGTGGCAGCAGCAGTGGCAGCAGCAGTGGCAGCAGCAGTGGCAGCAGCAGTGGCAGCAGCAGCAGTGGCAGCAGCAGCAGCAGCAGCAGCAGTGGCAGCAGCAGCAGTGGCAGCAGCAGTGGAAGCAGCAGCAGCAGCAGCAGTGGCAGCAGCAGCGGCAGCAGCAGTGGCAGCAGCAGTGGCAGCAGCAGTGGAAGCAGCAGCAGTGGCAGCAGCAGTGGAAGCAGCAGCAGAGGAAGTAGCAGTCGAAGCAGCAGCAGCAGTGGCAGCAGCAGCAGCGTTGGCGTCAATGTACCGGTAAGGTCGCCGTCACCTCACAGCGACCGAGCAGAGCGCGAAGCCCCAGCACAGCTTCCCCCAGAGCCCACTCACTTCCCAGTGGGCTGTGCACACACAAAGACAAAGATCCTCCGTATAGCCTCAACAGACTGGTGGGGCAGGCGCTGTTAGCGAGTAGCATCTATGAAGGCCAGAACGGCACACTAGGTTGGTGGGTGGCCAACACCACATCCAAAAAAGACCACACACACACGCATACAACAATCCCCAGTATAGCCTTAACAGATTGTTGGGGCAAGTGCTGTTAGCGAGCAACGATGAAGGCCGGCACAGCACACGAGGGGGTGGGGGTGGCCAGCACCACATCTGGGCAAGACCACACACACATACACACAGAAGCACCGTCAACCAGAAGCCGTTAGTTAACCCCACGCGCCATCTCTGCCCCTTTGACCTCCACCTTCCGACCTCATCCCGACCGCCGCCCTCACCCCTTGTGGAGCAGCAGGAAGGAGATGTCTCCTTGGCGCACGGCGTTGAGGAACCCAAGAGACCCACGCTGCAGAGTGAACTTGAAGCTCTCGTTGAACTCTGCAAAGGACACACGGGTGCACACCGGTTTTCCACTGTGCACCCAAGCTGCGCCGGGGCTTTGCCGAGCCAGCCTGGCACGCGGCTCAGGAAGCTCCCAGTTGTGGTGCCGCGGTGGCGAGATGTTAACCAACTCGCCCGGTATGAAGGAGGTTGTGGGTTCGATCCCGACCCTGACGCCTGTACAATTGGACTTTGCATGTTCTCCCCGTGGTCGCGTGGATCTTTCTCCGGGGATTCTGGTTTTTCCCTCCGCATTTAGAATGCAAGTGGGTTTAGAGTATTTGTCTGCTATACATATTCACGCGATGAGTCACTTCGTTGAGCTATCATTTGTGGCCAGGTCGCTTGTGAAAAAGAGCTACAACATAGCTCACGGGGCCGTACCTGGTCAAATTTTTAAAAAGTTTAGTTTCGTTTTAGTCTTGTTTTTCCACTGCAGAACCCGAGCCTGGTGGTCACCGAAGGGCACGCGCATTCAACGGGTCGAGACGCCAGATTCAAGTGTCTTGAGAAGCCAGATGTACCACGGTTTGGTGGTGGCTCGTTTTGGTGGTGGCTCGGTTTGGTGGTGGCTCGGTTTGGTGGTGGCTCAGTTTGGTGGTGGCTCAGTCTGGTGGTGGCTCGGTCTGGTGGTGGCTCGGTTTGGTGGTGGCTCGGTCTGGTGGTGGCTCGGTTTGGTGGTGGCTCGGCTTGGCAAACAGCCCGTGGAAAACCCGACTGGTGCCAAGGGTCCCGCGGCGACTTCGCTTGGATGTGTCGCGAGAAAAGTGGTCAGAGTAGAATCACGTAAACCAAGTACGACACACGCAGACGCACAAGTGAACCTTGCGAGGGACACGCAGACACGTGAACTCTATCTTGGGACATTAGTTCCAGTATCAAAGTGATGAAACAATAAGAATAGGTTTTACCCTTTCTGGAAACCAGAGAGAAGGCTGAGAGAAGGCTGTATATCTGGTGTTGCAGCTCCTTACTATTAAAATTCCTTCCCTTTATTACTGCTAACCCTACTTCCTCCGTTTATTACTGCTAATCCTACATAATACACGAGCATAATATGACTTTGAGACCCCCCCACCTCCTACGCATTCGACAAGTAATGACTAATCCCATATCTGCATTTTCCATAAATATGCTAAATTCATCTGTTGATATGCAAATTCCTTTGTCAAGGCGCCCTTCCTCCTCTAACCCAGCTTAAATATACGCTGCCAAGCTTGGTGGTGCTCATTCGGACGCTGTCTTTCCGACAGACCTGTTATTCACCTGAGGATGGCTGCTTGCAATGTGGCCGAAACGTCGTGAGAATTGTATTTTATTATGTTTTATTTTTATTATTTTATTATTTCCCTTCTACGTGACTTTACCGAAAGAACCAAGAAGATGGTGAAGGCCAGTTTGAAAGATAATGTTTACATTATCCGAGAATGTTGTTTGCATGTTTTGCCACAAGTATGTGTGTGTGTTTCATGCAGACTTGGTGCCTATTTGGTGTTTGGACATCTTCACACCTCCTGTTTAATGCCAGAAAGGCTAAAACCTATTCTTATTGTTTCATTAACATGAACTCTATTTGCAACAAGCAAGACACAGACACACCAGCTATGCAAAGGACACACAGACACACGCGTGAAATTCTGAAAGCGACGAGACACATGAACTCTGTTTGCGGCGCGCAGACACAGACAAACTCTACTCCTGATAATTGCTAATTGTTTTTTTACCCTTTTATCTGGCAACAAAACTGACACCTTTTTTACAAGGAGTCATGTTTGCATAGACCACAATACCTGCAGTCATAATGCAAACAAAAACCATAACTCTGATAATGTATGCACTGTCCTTGAAGTTGATTGGTCCACACCCGAGACAGCTTTCCTTAGAGCCTAGTCTCACATGGGTTGGACCAGATGACGCCAAAAGGCGCACAACTCAAAGACAATGCACCATCAGAGTATGAGAGCTCGGGGAAGCATTTACACCATTGGTAGCTCATTTGCCAGTAGCAAAATATGATACAATTTTTTTTACCATTTTACTACTACTCCTATTCTTGGTTCTTTCGGTAAAGTCACGTAGAAGGGAAAATAATAAAATAATAATAAATATTATAAAAATATTTTTTTAAATGCTCACGACGTTTCGACTGCAATACAAGCAATCGTCATCAGGTGTCAAAGATTTTGTATTATTTTATATTTTCATTATTTTATTATTTCCCTTCGACTGCAACACAAATATTTTGTATTCTTTTATATTTTCATTACTTTATTATTTCCCTTCTACGTGACTTTACCGAAAAAACCAGAAATATGAATCCCTGCAGTCATGAAACTTTAAATCAAAATGTAAACTCTACTCCGGCAAGACACGCACGGAGGTCACCCACAGACGACAGACAGACCTCAAACCCAGCAGCAGAGAGGGGGGGGGGGTGGCGACTGACCTGGGCACGTGCCACTCTGCGTGCCCGTCTTCTCCCTCTGGGACGCCTTCTGCATCCAAAGAAAACATTCGCGAGCGTCACCGGGTTAAGCTCATTCCTTTCGACGTCCTTCGCCGGCAACTCGAGATTGTTACTCTTAGGTTTTTTTTCGGTGAAGTCACGTAGGTGAACATAATAGAAAAAATAATAGAAATTCAATTAAATTTCGATTTAAAGCTTTCGTGACTGCAGGGATTCATCTTCTTGGTTCTTTCGGTAAAGTCACGTAGACGCTGTCTTTCCGACAGACCTTTTTTCACCTGAGGACGGCTGCTTGCGTTGTGGCCGAAACGTCGTGAGAATTATTTTATTATGTTTAATTTTTATTACTTTATTATTTCCCTTCTACGTGACTTTACCGAAAGAACCAAGAAGAGAAATAAAATAATAAATCACGACGTTTCGGAGGCAACACAAGTCTCCGTCATCAGGTGGGACCGTCACAGCTAAATTTACTGTATCAAGTGAGTGAAGCTTCAAATCTAGAACTTGAGATTGGCGCGGTTGGCTACGTACGGCACAAAAGAATTTCAACAAACGTACGTACAGGCTGCCGCCAACCTCTTCACGTTTTTCCAACTAAAGCAGAGGTCGCAACCGGGTACCCGATACCCGTACCCTACCCGATACCCGGCTACCCGTACCCGGCCGGGTACGGGTACGGGTAACCGTTTGCGACCCTGGTGCGGCCGGGTACGGGTTCGGGTAAGGAATCAAAACCCGTTTGCGACCTCTGAACTAAAGGCTCGGATTCGCTGTCGCACTAGCGCCGTCCACCTGCCTGCAACAGGGGGTCAAGATAAAGCTCGCGAAGATGATCCAAACACGTCGGGCGCTGGCGGCTGCACGTGGCGGCTTGGTGAAGGTGGCAGCGAGGGCTGGTGGATCACCACACAAATGTTATTGCGAAACTCCCTTCCCGTGGACGTCGAGGGGGAAGCCGTACGCTGGCTCGCAAAGAGAAGGCGGTACAGCAAGTGGACTTATCGCCCTGTTTATTCCATCTATACGGGGATAGAGCGTTGCCCCCCTCCCCCCCGCCCTCCTCGCGCAAGGTGCGGGTTTTCTGCGGGTGCTCTGGTTTCGTCCCCACATGAATAACAAACACAACTCGCCATTAATTGGCCGAAAACATCAACAACAAAAAACAATTAAGCAGCAGCAGCAGCAGGACCCTGCTGAAAAAGAGTCTTACGACTCCAGCGTGGCTTTCCTGGATAAGTTAATATTTTATTTATTTTTAACGAGAATGACGCTGGGCTTGGTGAGCGGTATGCACTAGGTATTGGGTCCGACCTCGAAGCCGACGCGTGCTGTATATTGAAAGTTTGCATGTCGCGTGGATTTTTCTCCGGGTCCTCCGGTTTTTCCCTCCACATTTAGAATCGACATCGCGCGTTCAGAGTGTTTGGCTGCTAGAAAAATGTCCACTTCGTTGAGCTATCATTAGCGGCCAGGTCACTTTTGAAAAATAAGCTAATAGCTTCGTGGGCCTTACCGAGTAACATTTTTTGAATTGTTCAGTTTTCGTTAAGTCTGGGTGTCGGCACTCACCGGGCATGGCAGGGGCACCTCGATTTTTACGAATGCGTGCAGTCCATGCTTCGCCACACCTGGTTGCACACGTGGTATGGGGGGGGAGTGACAATGAGCACACACACACACACAGTGTACACACGCAATACGCGGGGCATGGCAACACGCGTCGACAAGACGCAACGACACGAGTGATGACACGCCACGCAGGACGACGACGCGTGGCAATCGGTACAGAGTGTTCGACACCCGCACAATACGAAGCGGATCGCCACGGTGAGAACACTCATTGCCTACAGCGTAACGACACGCAATCTTAACGACGCGCAATCGGTAAAGAGTTAGAGGAGGATTCAACGTGCGTGATAACACAAGGGAAAATGGACAGCGAGACACAACACACGGTGACACAATACTCATCGGAAAAACATAATCATCATTTACATTTACAAGGCGCAATTCATCCAGGGATCTCAGTGCACCACGCACGAAGTTAAGAAATATACTTTGATTGAAAGCTTTCGTGACTGCAGGGATTCATACTCTTGGTTCTTTCGGTAAAGTCACGTAGAAGGGAAACAATAAAATAATAAAAATATAAAACAATAATTTTCTTGCTGTGTTTTTCACACCTGATGATGATTGCTTGTGTTGCAGTCGAAACGTCGTGAGAATTTTATTGTTTTATATTTTTATTCTTTTATTGTTTCCCTTCTACGTGACTTGACCGAAAGAACCAAGAATTAAGAAATATAATCAATACAAAGTCCGGAGACCACTGGGTCATACGTGGGAAGTGTCGGGCAGGCGAAACAGATGAGTCTTTAGAGAAGACCTAAGCATGGCAAGTGACCTCGCCTAAATTAAGAGTTATATGTCATCACAAAACGTCAGTAAAATACGCGTTTATAATCTACAGTTCACCATCATCATCATCATCATTCGGGGCGTGAAAAAAATCACTGCCGGATTAAGGCTGTGCCCCCAAGCAGTCATCTCTCATAACCTCGCGAAGTAATAATCCGCCTAGCACCCGCAACGAGCCAATTTCATTGCTCCACCTCCGCAGTAGAAGTCCTCTCTGTCTCTCTCTGGGCGTGTACTGGCACTTGGTTGCTACTCAGTCTTCAACTCCCGGCAAACTCGCCCCCTTCTGGCGGCGTGTCCCGTCTCGAACTTTGCTCACGTTCTCAGCTCCACGAGTTGCGTCTTCCCGTCTCTCAGCGCAATTGCAAGCATGTGTAGTGACGTAGAATTGGTCACTAAGTAGAACAGCGCCGGCTGCTGGCTGGGAAGGGGATCTGCAGCTTGTAGCAGCCCTGACTGACAGCAGGCCACGTGATAGACCAGAGAGGGATCTAGGGGAAAGGTTACGGAAGGGACACGTCGAGAACCCGTTGGTAGATTCCAGAAGGGGGCGTGGCCAGGGGCGGAGCCAGGCCACGCTGACAGTATAAGAGGGGCCCGCCCCCCGGGAGGGGACCTCGGGGCTGTCGTTTGGAATGGGACTCCCATCGTCGTTGCTGCTGAAGATCGTCGCCATCGTCGCTGTCGTCTCCACTTGACATTGCGCTGCTAGGCGTAGTTGGCTTAGTTCAGCGCCATCAGTGTCAGACGACTAGCGTTGTGTGTCGGCTGGCAACCAGTGTAGAGTTGTGTATAAGTGAGAGACAGAGAGTGTTTAACAGTGTAGGGTGTGTATAAAGTGTACAAAGTGTGCTCGTTGTATAAATAAATAACTGCCTCCAAGTCAGTCACTACACATGCATCCCAGCCATTCCTTTTTTGTGTGGGTCGTGGGTCACCAGGTGTACGGTGGGAGCACGGCGCTGTGAACCCGGCGACCCGAGTTCTATTCCCGCTCAATGCCAACACCGCCAGTGACGATTATATGAATCGGTCTTGGCTCTCTTCTAGGTCGACTCAGTCTCAAATGAGTACCTGGTACGGTATGTAAAATCATCACCGCTAGGGAGACAAAGGCGGCCGGGCGTGGTGGTGGCCACCCACCACCTCGTGTGTCGTGCCGACTTTCAAGGGTGCTCGCTAACAGCACTTGCCCCGCCAGTCTGTTAAGGTTATACGGGGGATCTTTGTCTTTGGTAGACAGGCAAGCCCCGCACGCCTGCGTCATCGCGTCCTCACCTGGAGTGGAGGGGGGGCAAAGGTCGTGACCCCGGAACACGGTCACAAGGAGGTCACCAGCAGCTAGGTCAGGGTTGACCCTACGCACGGGGGGGGGGGGGGGGGGGGTCACATGTTATACCTTGTGGCACACACCAACATACGGATGCACACTTACGTGTACGAAGACAAAGAGGGCACAGGTAACCTGCAAGAGGCTGCTGGGGCAAGTGCTGTTGGTGAGCACGAGGGAGGGTGATGTGGCAAGGAACAAGCATGACCACCTTTGTTCTCCCCCCACTGCCAATATTTACACACACCACAGGAGGTACTCATTTCAGGTTGAGTTAGGCAACGTTGGGCCTTGCCAATCCGAGCTGGAAAAATATTTGAATAAAAAATTTGAGGGACATCCGAGGAACTTTAATTTGTTAGCTCCAAAGAGCTTTTATCAGTTGGTAAGCTGACACTTTGAAAAGCTCACATTTGCATCTTTTGGGACACATATAGTTTTAAAGCATACATAGTTAGGTTTTATTCACGTTGATAACTCGCTTAAAAGTTTTGACATTACAAGTCAAATCTCGAACCCGTGACATCAGTCTATTGATTCGGTGACTATCTTCAACTCAGGCCAAAAAATCAGGCTTCAGGCTAAAAATCTGGCTTGGCAACAGCAATTTTCATAATCAGTGGGGGTCAAAAGAGCCCCTAAAAACATCTGTTGCCAGCTTGTTACACGATCTGCCCCTTGCATCAATTTCCAGGCCCTTGATAGAAAATTACTGCCGAGACTGCACGGGCCTCTCTACGAGTCTACGTGCATCCAATTATGACTGCGGTAAAGTGTGAACGCCATCGCTCCCATCATCACCGACAAAGATCCCACGTGTAGCCTACAACTGTCTATTGGGGCAAGTGCTGTTAGCAAGAACCTATGAAGGCCGGCACTACACACGAGAAGGTGGGTTGCCAGTGGCGATGTTTAAACACCGCACTAAATACTCGTTCAAGGCTGAGTCGACCGCCCAGGAAAGGTTTAGATAATTGTCACTAGTGTTGGTGGCCACGAGCGGGAATCGAACTCAGGACTCCGGGTTCCAAGCGCAGTGCACGTGCTAACCACTGGACTAACGTTCCCCACACAAACACACACATACTTTTGTGGGAGGTACAAACGCAATCCATCTGGCTGACCCAGACACCGTTAAATGGCTTTCCAAACTCAACAGGCAGCAAACAGCTCGGTCCGCTGCCTTTCAAATGCCGTCGGAAGGAAGGAAATAACGTAAAAGGTTCAACGTTGTTGTGGGCGCCATTTGCTGCGTGGAGTTTGCACCAGCCTCAAACGCTACAGCTGCACGGAGCGCCAAACCACAGCTGGGTTGCTGGTAAATGATAGACAAACAGTAATTTTGCGTTTGCGGCGCGGTAACCACATCTGTGAGCTCACGTCAGCCGCCTTTTCTTTCTTGCCGTTCGTCTGTCCTGGCCGTTAACATCCCACTGCTGGGAAAATTCCTTGCCTGAATGTCTTCTACTCTTAAACATTTCTCGTCATCTCCATTCAAATCTTCTCATCTCGTGCCACTATTTCAGTTTTTTTTTCTACCTCCCTTCCTCCATGCCTCCCTCCGTGGGCCTCCGTTCCGTCGTTAACTATATTCCGTCTGCCATCCGATCTCCGAAACTGGGCGTGTTGCACGACTCAATTTTTGTATTCACATTATGTAAATTGAATCGGTGAAAACGTGCTTTTTAACTCTCAAATATTTGGTTGTAATTTTGTACCGCCCAGCAATCCTCAATATCGTGTTTCAGCCACTAGACAACATGCCGCCAGCCAGTCGGCGGGTCAGTCACGCAGAACTCGTGTGTATTGGTGGGTGGCTGAGCGCTGTGTGTGGTGTATATTGGTGGGTGGCTGAGCGTTGTGTGTGGTGTGTATTGGTGGGTGGCTGAGCGCTGTGTGTGGTGTATATTGGTGGGTGGCTGAGCGTTGTGTGTGGTGTGTATTGGTGGGTGGCTGAGCGCTGTGTGTGGTGTGTATTGGTGGGTGGCTGAGCGTTGTGTGTGGTGTGTATTAGTGGGTGGCTGAGCGTTGTGTGTGGTGTGTATTGGTGGGTGGCTGAGCGCTGTGTGTGGTGTGTATTAGTGGGTGGCTGAGCGTTGTGTGTGATGTGTATTGGTGGGTGGCTGAGCGCTGTGTGTGGTGTATATTGGTGGGTGGCTGAGCGTTGTGTGTGGTGTGTATTGGTGGGTGGCTGAGCGTTGTGTGGTGTATATTGGTGGGTGGCTGAGCGTTGTGTGTGGTGTGTATTGGTGGGTGGCTGAGCGTTGTGTGTGGTGTGTATTAGTGGGTGGCTGAGCGTTGTGTGTGGTGTGTATTGGTGGTTGGCTGAGCGTTGTGTGTGGTGTATATTGGTGGGTGGCTGAGCGTTGTGTGTGGTGTGTATTGGTGGGTGGCTGAAAGTTGTGTGTGGTGTGTATTGGTGGGTGGCTGAGCGTTGTGTGTGGTGTGTATTAGTGGGTGGCTGAGCGTTGTGTGTGGTGTGTATTGGTGGGTGGCTGAGCGTTGTGTGTGGTGTGTATTGGTGGGTGGCTGTGCGTTGTGTGTGGTGTGTATTAGTGGGTGGCTGAGCGTTGTGTGTGGTGTGTATTGGTGGGTGGCTGAGCGTTGTGTGTGGTGTGTATTAGTGGGTGGCTGAGCGTTGTATTATGTGGCTGGTGGCTGGGAGTTGTGGAGTGTGGTGGTGCGTGTTGGTGGGTGGCTGGGAGTTGTGGAGTGTGGTGGTGCGTGTTGGTGGGTGGCTGAGAGTTGTGGAGTGTGGTGGTGCGTGTTGGTGGATGACTGGGAGTTGTGGAGTGTGGTGGTGCGTGTTGGTGGGTGGCTGAGAGTTGTGGAGTGTGGTGGTGCGTGTTGGTGGATGACTGGGAGTTGTGGAGTGTGGTGGTGCGTGTTGGTGGGTGGCTGAGAGTTGTGGAGTGTGGTGGTGCGTATTGGCGGGCGGCTGGGAGTTGTGGAGTGTGGTGGTGCGTATTGGCGGGCGGCTGGGAGTTGTGGAGTGTGGTGGTGCGTGTTGGTGGGTGGCTGGGAGTTGTGGAGTGTGGTGGTGCGTGTTGGTGGGTGGCTGAGAGTTGTGGAGTGTGGTGGTGCGTGTTGGTGGGTGGCTGAGAGTTGTGGAGTGTGGTGGTGCGTGTTGGTGGATGACTGGGAGTTGTGGAGTGTGGTGGTGCGTGTTGGTGGGTGGCTGGGAATTGTGGAGTGTGGTGGTGCGTGTTGGTGGGTGGCTGGGTGTTGTGGAGTGAGGTGGTGCGTGTTGGTGGGTGGCTGAGAGTTGTGGAGTGTGGTGGTGCGTATTGGCGGGCGGCTGGGAGTTGTGGAGTGTGGTGGTGCGTATTGGCGGGCGGCTGGGAGTTGTGGAGTGTGGTGGTGCGTATTGGCGGGCGGCTGGGAGTTGTGGAGTGTGGTGGTGCGTGTTGGTGGGTGGCTGGGTGTTGTGGAGTGAGGTGGTGCGTGTTGGTGGGTGGCTGGATGTTGTGGGGTGTTGTGGCGTGTGTTGGTGGGGAGGCTGGATGTTGCGGGTGTTTCTTCGGGTATGTGCGGTACCTGGGCACGTGCAGAGTCTCGCGCGTGAGGGTGTGTGTGGGGGGCGGTGCCCCCTGCCTCTGCGCCATCTCCAGTAGCACCTGCAGCCGCGTTGCTTGTTCAGCCATCTCCTCAAACCTACGATACAACAAAGATCGCCCCGGACAGCCTTTACAGACTGTTAAGGCCAACACGGCGCACGAGGGGGTGGCGTGTCCAAAACCTCTCTCCGCTACCTTCGTTTCCACCAATGCGTATGTTTACCCATCGCACAAGGTACTCATTTAAGGCGGAGTCGACCTGGGAGGGACTCAGGACCGCTTCAGATATTCGTCACCGATTGCTAGCAGTGAGTATCGAACATGGGTCGCGGGGTTGGAGCACAGCACGCGCTAAGCATGCGCCACCGCTCCCCACGTATATTAACGCACACAGTCACAACAACAAAGTCACAACAAGAACCACCACCGCTGCCACTAAGTGGCAGTGGCGTCACCAAGGCGCTTGTGCCAGACGAGGTACACCTTGAGGCGCACACACAAAGATCCCCCTTATAGCCTTAACAGACTGTTGGGGCACCAATGAAGGTTGGCACGGTACACGAGGGGGTGGGTGGCCAGCACCAAGTCCGACCGCCTTTGTCTCCCCAGCGGCGATGCTTACACACCACACCAGGTACTCATATGAGGCTGAGTCGACCTAGGGGAGGCCCATGACCGGTTCAGAAAATCGTCACCGGTGTTCGCCGTGAGCAGGAATCGAACTCCGGTCGCCAGGTTCGTAGCGCAGCGCACACACACACAGTCACACACACACAGTCACACACACACAGTCACACACACACAGTCACACACACACAGTCACACACACACAGTCACACACACACAGTCACACACACACGGACTCACCTGGCGGCCTCAGTGCTGTGCTCAACCTGCGAGCAACGCCCCGAATATTCCCGGCATTTCTGTGGAACCAGAGGCATAAACTTAGTAACTCCTACTGCAATGAAATCTACGTGGGGGGGGGGGATGCAAGTTTGAGTGGGTAGTGGTACAGGTCATAGTGCAGCTGTGCAGAGGTGGTGCAGATGTGAGCAGATGGTAGTACGGGTGGTGGTACAGGTGGTGGTACAGGTGGTGGTACAGGTGTGAGTAGATGGTGGTACAGGTGGTGGAACAGGTGTGAGTAGATGGTGGTACAGGTGGTGGTACAGGTGATAGTGCAGGTGTGGGGTGGAAGTGCAGGTGTGAGTGGGTGGTGGTACAGGTGTGTAGTGCATCAGCCAGTCATCTCAGTCAGTCGACCCGTGGCACCTGGGTCTGCCCCGTGACCTCCTGCCAGCGGGCGTTCGACACTTCACGTGGCCGCAAGGTGCACATAGCCTGGCACAAGCGTCGTGGTGACGTCACCAACACTTTGTGGCGAATGGCGGTTGTCGTGGCTGTTGGTGGTAGTGCAGGTGAGTGTGGGTGGTGGTAGTGGTTCAAATGTGAGTGGGTGGTGCTGATGCAGATGGCTGCGGTCCAGGTGCGAGTGGGCAAAGGTGAAAGTGGTGGGCCACAGTTTCTTTCACAAATCGGGGAGCAGTGGTGGGAGCGGGAGCCCTCACCTTTCCCTGCTCGCCCAGTCGCTCCGCGAGCCACGCGTACTCCTCCTGCGACCGTTTCGACAGGGCGCACCCTGTCGGCTCCTTTGCCCCACGGACCCCCTCCGCCCCCCGGGTCCCCTTGACCCCTCGATGAGGCCCCTTCGCTCCAGACCCCGGTGTGACCACACTGCAGGTGTGGCTGTGGCTGCCGTCGGGATGCACTTGCCTCGTCCGTCTCGGTCGGAACGGGTCCCACTTCTCCAAACTCGGTTTTTGCAAACTCGGCCTTTCTTGCCTCTGCACGGTCGTGTGATTCGGGCTGTCGGCCCTTTCCTTGGCTGCCCTCTGAGTTTTGTCAACGGGGCTGTCCGTAGACCGGTCCCTGTTATGCACTGGTTTGTACAGACTTTCTTTATTCACGTCTTTATGATGTACCGGCTTATACAGAATTTCTTTATGGTGTACTGGCTTGTCTACACTTTCCTTATACCGGTCCTTATGATATACCGATCTGTCCATATTCTTCTTGTACCGGTCCTTATGATATACTGGCTTGTACAGCATTTCCTTATTCTGGTTCTTATCGTACACTGGTTTTGGGACACTCTCCTTATTCTGTATTGCCATGTGCACACTCTCCTTATGCCTGTCCTTGCTATACACTGGCTTATACACACTTTCCTTGTGTCGCTCCTTGTCATCCGCTGGCCTGTAAGCACTTTCTTTATACCTGTCCTTATTGTATTCTGGTTTCTGTAGACCCTCCTTGTGCCCGTCCTTGTAATGCACTAGCTCACGCAGACCCTCCTTGTACCGGCGGTCACGGTTCTCCACTGCTTTCTGCAGGCTGTGTCCGTGTTGGTGCTTGTGCGGCGCTGCCGGGACAAGCCGACGAGCGTCAGGGTCTTGCTGCGCTCGCTCGCTGCTGGGAAGATGTCGCTGCACGCCACACCCAATGCCACATCACGCACCCTGACGCAGCTCCTCAACGTAACGCCTCAACGCAACACTTTTTAACACATGCCGAACGTACTCTCTCAAGTGCACATGTCAGCGCATGTCTACTGCACACCCCGACACACGCGGCCTAGCGGCAGCGCGTTCACCGCTCGTTGCAGATGTTCACAGTTCGAATCCAGCGGCCACCATGATTAATACTACAGTGAGTAATAACCGCAGTAATAATAAAACTACGTGCCGTCTGCTTCGCTCAGAGTGGACGTTAAAGATCCCCTGAAGTCACTCGCAAGAGTAGGCCAAGGTTAAGTGTGAATGTAATTGTGCCATGTAATTGGTCTCGTTTTTTTTACACCTGTAATTGTGGAATGCTGTGAGGTTGGCTGCCAGCCAAGATCACCCCTTGAAAATGCATCTTTTAGCTCGATGGGCTTTACTCGAGAAACAGCTCGAGAAATACTTCTGATTGTGTGTGCTGGCGTCCGCATTTTACAAATTCAAAAATTACACAACAAATTACTCAATTGGGATCACACACAGCAGCAATCATCCATGCCTGTCGGCAGGCTAATGACAAATGAGACTATCCAGATCCCTTCAGTTAACTGGAAAGGTGTCTAAATGCGCATCGCAGACATGACGTGAAGCCATTGCACACAACACGTACAAAGAGAAAAACGTTACCCCTTACGCGCACGTTTAAAGAATACAACATTAATCTACGCATCATTATTATCGGGATAACTTCAGCCAAGAACGTCTGGGTCGGCAAGCCAGAGCATATTTCCGCACCTGGCACGCAAAATTTATCGTGCCAGAGATGCTTCAATCATCATTTTGCATTTCTTAAATTATTACATTACATCAGAACTCTCGTTATGGCTGTGGTTACTGATCGAATGCCTCCAGCCTACCAGTGAGACCAAAACAACATGTCGCAATCGGCACACCACATCTATTATACCTATACAGGTAGTCCCCGACTTACGATGATCCGACTTACAATATTTCGATCTTACGATGGCGATATCGATGACAAAATTGTAGGTAGGCCAAAAATTTACCTTGTTTTTTACTTTAAATTTTACTGTGCAATACAGTATTGTAATTAATAAATACATACAGTATATAGTTTATACAGTACGGTACTGTAAATTGCTTTGTTTTGCTAAATTATCACCAATCTTTAAGACTTCTGGGGAGGCTAGGCCATCTTCGACTTACAATATTTTCGACTTACGATGGGGTCGTCGTAACGCATCTCCGTCGTAAGTCGGGGACTACCTATACTCTTTGGTTCTTTCGGTGAAGTTACTACGGCTGTGGCTGCTAGTCAAATGCCTGCTCGAAGTCCACCAGCAACTGAGAAAACATTCAGGGAGAAACTGAGAACCCGTTACGTCGTTGACCTACGTGTGAATGTGTCATTTACAAAAGCCTCCGCACATCTTTTTGTGACATTCCCTGAACAAATCTCACCGAACTACTCATTCGCACTGCATTTCTTTGCAACGCGAAAATAAAAGGCTGACATTCCCCGGGTAACGTCAATACTTTGGAGGAAGGAGTGGGGACAGAAAGGCGCTTTTTGTGATTCATTTCATTTATATGTTCTTGTGCATCACTGCCAAAGCAGTCCCGTAAACATCACTTGTTCACGAGTCAATTTACCGCACTTGGGCGACGTCATTCTTGTGTAGGTGGCGCGCGGTCTGACTGAAAGGAAACGCAAACCTATGACACCAAAGACGAGCTATGTATGACCCATTGACCCCAGCTGGCTGGATTGTCTTGGGTCTTGCTTAATAAGACTAGTGTGTGGCCACTGTCGAAATTGGCACGCTGGCTTGGCACACCGATTTGGCAGGCATGCTAGTGGGCACGTCACCCCTACTCGCACGTGACCGTGGTGGTGCCCACCAAACAGACGTCCACATTGTGGAGGACGGTCTCTTCTGGTGCTGGCTAAAAGGTGGAATGCAAAGGTTGACTGAACTCGGTCGAATGGTCGGATGATTTCGACATCGACCTGAGACGGTAAACGCTATAAAGACCTACGGCGGAAAACATGTTGGCAACCTCACAGCTAAATTTAGCAATCACCTTAATAACACAGTGGTGCAATGGTTCTCACACTGCACTATGTACCCAGTAACCTCAATTCAATTCCAGGCCATAGCTGACATTAGAGACGTTTAATATCAAACTGGTCCTGGTAACCCCACCTCCCACCCACCCACCCCCAAAATCCTTTAATAAACTGGCTCTGGCCAGCATGCTGAAGTATGCTCAAACAACCCCCATGACCGACAGGACTGAGAAAGAACGGTAAATTACTATTAAAAAATCTGGTGGCTGTCCTGCATAATTTTGTATTTTGTCTGCATCGGTTTTTTTTTTGCACTGTGTTGTTGTTACTGGAATACCCTTAAATAAATAACGTTCATCTCATTCAAAGTGACTGAGCGATGGAATATAAAGCCTAATGTGGCCACAGCTCATTTATGCAATGCAGTTTAAGATTGTAGTTTCGAAAGAAATTCACTCCATCCACAGTCTGGGCTTCAACCCGGCCGGCAAAATAAATTATTTTGCCCAAAAAAATCTGACCTCGATTCATCTCACCGAGGTATGTCCCCCACACGTGGAGTGTAAACAAAGTGTGGGCTATGTTGTCCTTCCCCCGCACCTCCGATTAGCACGGCTGTCAACGTACGATGGCGAAAGAGGTTCAACATACACATACGTACGTGACTGGAGGTTCCCCTGGCAGACGGGATGCGGTGTGTCTTGTGGTCCTTGAGGTCCTGGTGAAACTGGTTGGGATTTTGGACACCGTGGTGTGACGACGACCCTGGTTGTCGCCAAACTGCCCCCTCGGTGCCCGTCTGCGCCCCACTCTGCCCTGCCCAAACACATGCAGTGGTGACATTCGTTAAGGGAAGGAGGCAAGCAGGTCTGGTTTGAGAAAAAAAAAATATTGAAAACTAAACGAGTTTTTTTATTTTACCAGGTAAGGCCCACTGAGCTATAGAGGTCTTTTTCAGAAGCGACCTGGCCAGAAATTATAGTGCAACGCAGTGGCTTATCGCGTGGAATTTATAGCAGTCAAATACTCTAAACGCATGTTGACCCGGAGATAAATTCATACAACCATGGGGAGAGACACAAACTCCAAATATACAGGAGTCAGGGTCTGGATCGAACCCACCACCTTCTGTATACAGTGGCACCCATAAACATCTGACAAGAGCCGATACATTTCCAGATAAGCCACTTCATTGAGCTATCATTTGTAGTGCAGGTTGCTTCTGAAAAAGAACCGAAAATATCAAGTAGGCTTTACCTGGTAAGAGAAAAAAAATGTAGTTCTATCATGGGACCTTTTTGCGAGTATCACAGTAGGAAAAATAAGAATAGCTTGTATCATTTCTGGTAATAAGACAGTTGTTAAGATGTTCAAACAACAAATAAACACCTTGTGCAAGGAATCAAGTCTGCATTAACCACACGTACTTGTGAATAACATGCCAACAACCATGCTCTGATAATACATGCATCGTCTTTGAAACCGATTGGCCTACACCAGACATTGCATATGTAGTGACTTAACTCGGAGACGATAAGACTTGGAGGCTCTTCTTTTATTAAACGAGCACCATCGGGATAATACACACCCTAAGTGGGTACACAATCTACAGTCACGCGCCTATACACAACTCTACGTAGCTTGCTAACCTACCTATACACAACACAAATCGTCTAACACTGACGGCGCTGAACCGAGACAGCCAACAACTATCTCGCAGCGCAATGTCGAGTGACGACGACAGCGACAATGGCGACGGTGGCGACGATCTTGAACAGCGCGACGGAGATCCCACTCCGGCAACAGCCACGAGGTTCCTCACAGGGGACTCTCTTACACTCTCAGCGTGGCCTCGCTCAGCCCCGGCCATGGCCCCTCTCTGGAACCTACTAGCAGGTTCCTGAGGCTTCCCCATGGCCCCCCCCCCCCCCCTGTGACCTTTCCCATAGATGCCCCCCTCCCGTGTCTATCGTGGCCAGCTGACTTCAAAACTGCCGTACACCGCAGTTCCCCTTTGACAACAGCAGCCAGCGCTATGCCACTACACGCACATTAATTATCAGAGCATGTGTGTTTGCATGTTCACCACAAGTCCTTGTGAATGCAGACTTAATTCCTTGCAAAACGTTTCTATTTGGTGTTTGAACATCTTAACGCCTCCTGTTTAATTTCCAGATAGGGTCAAACCTATTCTCATTTTTCCTTATTAAGTTTTATTTGTATATTTTTCTTAAAGTGATTCGTTTACCTTTCCTGTACTTTGCAATCCTATCGTGTTGTTTTTTTATTGGATGTTGTTGTAATGTTGACCCACCACTCCTACTAAAAATAGCTTTATAGCTCATCGGATTCCTCCAGTATGACTCTGATTTTTCCATGACGGAACACCGTCCGCACAACGCGGGACGCGTGCCGTTATAACGCAAGAAGCGCGCCCTTATAAGGGGCCGTCCATAAATGACGTCACGCGATTTTGGACGATTTGTGACCCCCCCCCCTCGTCACACGGCGTCACAAAAAGTCAGACCCCCCCGCAAATGACGTCACAAAACTCTGCTCCCCCACCAAAAAATATAATTAAAAAGGCTTCTAATCGCTTTAAACTATTGTCATTGTAGTGCGTATTTAATGTGGCGCTGCACTGATGTTGTAGGAGAAAACATTTAGTAAAAAGTATTTTTCATTAAGTAGAACGTGTTGTCTATATTTATTTAAAGTTACGCATTTTGATGTGACGTCACATTTCTCAAATCCCCCCCTCCCACGTCACACATCGTCACAAATGTCTGACAGCCCCCCCCCCCCCTTTAGGTGCGTGACGTCATTTATGGACGGCCCCTAACGCGGTTGTTGAGCGGTCCAAAACGATCACAAAGCAAATGCTGTCAGTTACACAAAAAACAATTAAATTATGGCAGGAACCATGAATATTATGCAGTTTTATAATCAATTACAATTGCTCCAAAAAACTATTTGCAAAGTAGATTTGAAGCTTTCGTGACTGCAAGGATTCATACTCTTAGGTTTTATCGGTAAAGTCACGTAGGTAAAAAATAAAAATTATAGAAATATAATAGAAATGAAATAATAAATTATCATTTCTATTATTTTTTATTTTTACCTACGTGACTTTAGTATTTGCAAAGTAATTATGTATTGGCAAATGGCTATATATGTACAATTCTAACTACACATTCATAATGGGGGGTTTTTTTGGAGGGGGGATTTGGCCACGTAATTATCTGTCAAAAAGTGTGCCGTTAAGACCCTCCACCACCCGACATAGGGGCCGTCCATAAATGACGTCACGCACCTGGGGGGGGGGGGCAGACATTTGTGACGATGTGTGACGAGGGGGGGGTTTGAGAAATGTGACGTCACATCAAAATGCGCAACTTTAAATAAATATAGACAACACGTTTTACTTAATTAAAATATACTTTTTAATAAATGTTTTCTCCTACAACATCAGAGTGCAGCGCCACATTAAATACGCACTACAATGGCAATAGTTTAAAGCGATTTGAAGCATGTTTTATTTTTGGGGGGGGGCAGAGCTTTGTGACGTCACATTTGAGGGGGGGGTCTGACTTTGAGACGTCGTGTGACGAAGGGGGGGGGGTCAAAAATCGTCCAAAATCGCGTGACGTCACTTATGGACGGCCCCATAGCCGAACAAGTTCAAATGTCACGTGCTGTACGCGAGTTTAAAACTGAGCTACACTGCAATCAATCCGAGTTGGTGACATCGCAACATGTTTAGCAGAGGTGTGGACTCGAGTCATGTGACTTGGACTCGAGTCAGACTCGAGTCATGAATTTGATGACTTGCGACTCGACTTGGACTTGCATAACAATGACTTTGTCCCACCTCTGATGTTTAGTGTGGAAATGAAACATTTACGGGCAACAATGATCCAATCGCGACATTTCTTTGCCGAAGGGGTCGTTACGATTATCGCACCCCGTCGACATCGCGACGATTATCGCGATTATCGGCGATAATCACCGCGATGAAGCCAAAACAAAACATTGGCACTGTCCGGCGGACACAGCCTTCGACACGGCGGGCGCACGAAACAAAAACGAGAAAACCACTCGGCGACGTTTCGGCCCACGGGTCCTTCATCAGGCGCGCGACAACAACAACAACCACAACAACAAAACCCACCGCGGCCTCTCGCCGCCGCCTCACCTGAGGGAAGGAAACGAACGCGAAGCCTGGTCCCCATAAACTCCTGGGGGAGGGGTCCCCTACAATCCGGGGTCCCCGCCGCTGATCCCCGTTGGGGGTGAGCGGTGACACGGGAGGGGGAGGTTCGCGGAGCCCCCGAAGAGCTTCGCGAGAGGCAGAGGCGGGAGATGCTAGGCCAAGTTTCTGGTCACGTGTGCAGGTTGTGGGGATGAGGGGAGGGGGGAACTCGGCCAGGTGTCGGTGGGAGGCGGGAGCTTTACGGTGGTGTGGGCGGGGCACGTCGTCGTAAATGTGGGCGTGGTCTCGCGGGCAGGTGTGCGTCGATTGGTTAACGCAAGGGGCGGGGCGAAACGCGTAGGTGGGTGGGGCATGTGACAAATGTGGGCGTTGACTCCGGGGGCAGGTGTGCGTCGATTGGTTAACGCACGGGAGAGGGGCGGGGTGAAACGCGAGGGTGGGCGGAGCACACTTTTTGATTCTTTCGTTAAAGTCACGTAGGTATAAAATAAATAAAATCACGACGTTCGATTGCAACATCGTGATTTAATTTATTTGATACCTACGTGACTTTACCGAAAGAACCAAAGAGTATGGATCCCTATAGTCACGAAAACTTCAAATCTAGATTGGGCGGAGCTTGTCGCAAATGTGAGCGTTGACTCGGGGGCAGGTGTGCGTCGATTGGTTAACGCAAGGGGCGGGGTCAAACGTGAGGGTGGGTGGGGCATGTGACAAATGTGGGCGTGATCTCGCGGGCAGGTGTGCGTCGATTGGTTAACGCAAGGGAGGAGGGGTCCAAACGTAAGGGTGGGCGGGGCATGTACCGAATATGGGCGTGGACTAGAGGGGGAGGTGTGCGTCGATTGGTTGACACAAGGGGGGCTGGATCAAACGCGAGAGTAGGAGGAGCCTGTATGGGGGCGGGGTCTGTGGAAATATGGGCGTGGTCTCGTACAGGTGTTTACCTGGCCCCGCCTGCCCCGCCCTTCAGTACGCTCGCGATGTGCTGGAGCTATTCCAGTACTACGAAGAAGGGCCATTGCCCGAAACGTTGCCTGTTATATATACAGAGTGTTTTATTTTTAAAGCCACGCACTCACACGGTGGTGTTGTTATTGACGAATGTGTTGATTGTTTTTTTATTATTTTGTTAATTGTGCAATGATCAGCGCACCCGGGGTAGTCAGGCAGCCAATCAGAAAGTGAAGTGGCAGAAATATGTTTGTTTTATTGTTATTTTAGTTCTAATGCAAATTGGTTTAGGTGGTCATTGTTGTTTTTATTATTATCAGTGAAGGGTTTGTCTTAGAATTGATAGGTTAACTACTCATACGAAGGGGCTATTGCCCGAAACGTCGCTTAACAGAGCCGCGCGTGTGTGTGCGTGTTCCATGTGTGGAGCGGTGGTGCAGCGGTTAGCGCGCTGCGCTACGAACCCGGTGACCGGAGTTCGATTGCCGCTCACGGCCAACGCCAGTGACGATTATTCTCAACCGGACCTGGGCCTCCCCTACATTGACTCAGCCTCAAAATAGTGCATCTTACGCCTAGCGCGTCACGTGGGGCGTGTGTAACAATTGTCCAGCACATGGGGACGAGTTCATTAGAATGGGGGTTGGAGTAAATTGGTGTGAACGCGCAAAGACGTCGTAGCGTGGCGTGGTGGTGTCGGGTCGCGAGTTTGAGAAACCCTGTGCTGCTTACCTGTGAGATCTTCACTCAAAATTGCTCTGGGAGGAGTTGCACACCCCTAGCTGCCATTGCTATTCAGTGGCCTAAAATCAAATGTATTGCTCCTGGATGACCGCTGATCTTTAAAGGTGCATTTAATTGTTTTGATACTCCTGCTGTTATGGAGTGGCTCATGCTGCAAAGTTTGGTCGTACATGTTTATTTATATCGTTTATTGTTAAATTTGAATCACAGTTCCTACGATCACTGTTGCATTGTTTTTATAGCTTTATTTTGGTGATTTAGAAAACGTTTTGGTTTAGCCATATTTGTTTGTTGTAGTACAGAGTTAGCCTGATAACTTTAATCTAAGTTGTCTTATGGTTGTTATTGTTTAACTTGCATCCCACTGGGATTTTTGCACACAGAGTTGATGCACGTTGCTTTTTCTGGAAGACTTTGCTGTTTTTTCTTGGATTTTTCTGTTGCGCGTAGTCACTTTAAGATGTTTCTAGTTCATGTTTTTGTTTGTTGCGGTTGCACCCGAGTCAAGAGCCGCATGGCTCACAGGGCTGTACCTAATAAATGAAAACTGAAAAAAAACCTGAAGAGAGGGATCACGTGGCCCACGCCTCTACACGGGACTGTATTTTGCTTTGTGATGTCGGAGACTCACGACTCAATCCTGGCCTCTCGAGTCCTCCTCGCCTGGTGGAGCAAACAACTTAACCTGCTCGCAACTCGCCAACGCGTTGCGGAATTTTGTTCCGTGTTGCGTCTCGGTGTGCGTTTGCTTGTGTTAAGCAAGGCCGTAGCCATGGAGTCAACATTGGGGGGGACCAAATCTTCCAGCGGGTCTAGGGTCCCCCCCCCCCCACCAGAAAAATATCTAAATTTGAAAACGAATTTCCTGCCTAAAATATTAAAGAATTCACTGACACATGGGATGGCGTTTTTATTTATTTTTTACAATAATGTCTAATAGTGTATTGCATTACATTGCTCTGTTTTTTATTTTTAATATTTTCTTGTTTCATTGTATGTAATGGCAGAGATGAGGGATTAATAAAATACAACCATAACCACAATCATATAAACAGAAATCTATTTTATAGCAATATATTGGGGGGGATATTTTGAGCATATTTATTATAATTACGACCTTGGTGTAAAGTAAGGCACTTCTTGTGTATCAGCTGTGTGCTTTGTCGCTGTGGCGCTGACGTTCGCACGGTATTCACGCCCCGAGTCTGCGCTCCCCGTGATGGATGTTTTGTTTCATTTAGGGGCCGTCCATAAATGACGTCACGCACCTGGGGGGGGGGGGGGGGGTCAGAGATTTGTGACGATGTGTGACGAAGGGGGAGGGTTGAGAAATGAGACGTCACATCAAAATGCCCAACTTTAAATAAACATAGACAACACGTTCTACTTAAATTTTGATTTAAAGCGTTCGTGACTGCAGGGATTCATATTCTTGGTTCTTTCGGCAAAGTCACGTAGAAGGGAAATAATAAAATAATATAAATATAAAACAATCAAAATGCTCACGACGCTTCGACTGCAACACAAGCAATCATCATCAGTTGTGAAATCCACAGCAAGAAAATTTGAAAAAAGTGAAAAAAAATTCTTGCTGTGGATTTCACACCTGATGATGATTGCTTGTGTTGCAGCCGAAACGTCGCGATAATTTTTATTGTTTTATATTTGTATTATTTTATTCTTTCTCTTCTACGTGACTTTACCGAAAGAACCAAGAATACGTTCTACTTAATTAAATATACTTTTTAATGCATGTTTTCTCCTACAACATCAGAGTGCAGCGCCACATTAAATACGCACTACAATTACAATAGTTTAAAGCGATTTGAAGCATGTTTTTGTTGGGGAGGGGCAGAGCTTTGTGACGTTATATTTGAGGGGGGGTCTGACTTTTTGTGACGCCGTGTGACGAGGAGGGGTCAAAAAATCGTCCAAAATCGCGTGACGTCATTTATGGACAGCCCCTTATTTGGGAAAATCTAGAGGGGGGTGCGTGTCTGGTTCTTGTATCGTTACTGCAGCACCGTCTAGTGGCGGACAACGCTCCTGCATCCTAGCACTGCAAAGACAAAGCTCCCCCATGTAGCCTGCACGGACTGCTGGGGCAAGTGCTCTTAGCGAGAACCTAAGAAGGCCGTGGAGATGTTTACACACCGCCGCACCAGGTACTCATTCGAGGCGGAGACGACGTAGCGGATTCGAACTCGGGCCGCCAGGGTTCGTAGCGCAGTGCACGAACCACTACCCTGCCTTGGCCTCTCTTCTTTTTTACGATCAGAAGAAACAAGACGATGCTCGGTGTAATCGGCACGTTCATCATTTCGTGTTTCTTTGTTTTTTTTCCAATGCTTTGCTTCATGTGCTCCCTCCCCCCTCTTTTTTAAATGAAATATTTCACAAAAAATTTCCTTGCGGGTGCAAGGTAGACATGAGCCAAATGGCTCACAGGGCTACATCTAATAAATGAACTTTGAACTTTGAAGATGAGAGGCAGGAGAGTGCGTGGAGGGGTAGTGGAGGGGAGTAGAGTGAGATGAGAGGGGAGGGGTAGGAGAGTGCGTGGAGGGGAGTGGAGTGAGATGAGAGGCAGGAGAGTGCGTGGTGGGGGAGTGGAGTGAGATGAGAGGGGAGAGGCAGGAGAGTGCGTGGTGGGGTAGTGGAGGGGAGTAGAGTGAGATGAGAGGGGAGGGGTAGGAGAGTGCGTGGAGGGGAGTGGAGTGAGATGAGAGGCAGGAGAGTGCGTGGTGGGGGAGTGGAGTGAGATGAGAGGCAGGAGAGTGCGTGGTGGGGGAGTGGAGTGAGATGAGAGGGGAGGGGTAGGAGAGTGCGTGGTGGGGGAGTGGAGTGAGATGAGAGGTAGGAGAGTGCGTGGTGGGGGAGTGGAGTGAGATGAGAGGGGAGAGGTAGGAGAGTGCGTGGTGGGGGAGTGGAGTGAGATGAGAGAGGAGGGGTAGGAGAGTGCGTGGAGGGGAGTGGAGTGAGATGAGAGGCAGGAGAGTGCGTGGTGGGGGAGTGGAGTGAGATGAGAGGTAGGAGAGTGCGTGGTGGGGGAGTGGAGTGAGATGAGAGGGGAGAGGTAGGAGAGTGCGTGGTGGGGGAGTGGAGTGAGATGAGAGGGGAGGGGTAGGAGAGTGCGTGGAGGGGAGTGGAGTGAGATGAGAGGTAGGAGAGTGCGTGGTGGGGGAGTGGAGTGAGATGAGAGGGGAGGGGTAGGAGAGTGCGTGGTGGGGGAGTGGAGTGAGATGAGAGGGGTAGGAGAGTGCGTGGTGGGGGAGTGGAGTGAGATGAGATGGGAGGGGTAGGAGAGTGCGTGGTGGGGGAGTGGAGTGAGATGAGAGGGGTAGGAGAGTGCGTGGTGGGGGAGTGGAGTGAGATGAGAGGTAGGAGAGTGCGTGGTGGGGGAGTGGAGTGAGATGAGAGGTAGGAGAGTGCGTGGTGGGGGAGTGGAGTGAGATGAGAGGGGAGGGGTAGGAGAGTGCGTGGTGGGGGAGTGGAGTGAGATGAGAGGGGTAGGAGAGTGCGTGGTGGGGGAGTGGAGTTAGATGAGATGGGAGGGGTAGGAGAGTGCGTGGTGGGGGAGTGGAGTGAGATGAGAGGGGTAGGAGAGTGCGTGGTGGGGGAGTGGAGTGAGATGAGAGGGGAGGGGTAGGAGAGTGCGTGGTGGGGGAGTGGAGTGAGATGAGAGGGGTAGGAGAGTGCGTGGTGGGGGAGTGGAGTGAGATGAGAGGTAGGAGAGTGCGTGGTGGGGGAGTGGAGTGAGATGAGAGGGGTAGGAGAGTGCGTGGAGGGGAGTGGAGTGAGATGAGAGGGGAGGGGTAGGAGAGTGCGTGGTGGGGGAGTGGAGTGAGATGAGAGGTAGGAGAGTGCGTGGTGGGGGAGTGGAGTGAGATGAGAGGTAGGAGAGTGCGTGGTGGGGGAGTGGAGTGAGATGAGAGGGGAGAGGTAGGAGAGTGCGTGGTGGGGGAGAGGAGTGAGATGAGAGGTAGGAGAGTGCGTGGTGGGGGAGTGGAGTGAGATGAGAGGGGAGAGGTAGGAGAGTGCGTGGTGGGGGAGTGGAGTGAGATGAGAGGGGAGAGGTAGGAGAGTGCGTGGAGGGGGAGTGGAGTGAGATGAGAGGGGCAGGAGAGTGCGTGGAGGGGAGTGGAGTGAGATGAGAGGTAGGAGAGTGCGTGGTGGGGGAGTGGAGTGAGATGAGAGGGGTAGGAGAGTGCGTGGTGGGGGAGTGGAGTGAGATGAGAGGGGTAGGAGAGTGCGTGGTGGGGGAGTGGAGTGAGATGAGATGGGAGGGGTAGGAGAGTGCGTGGTGGGGGAGTGGAGTGAGATGAGAGGGGTAGGAGAGTGCGTGGTGGGGGAGTGGAGTGAGATGAGAGGTAGGAGAGTGCGTGGTGGGGGAGTGGAGTGAGATGAGAGGTAGGAGAGTGCGTGGTGGGGGAGTGGAGTGAGATGAGAGGGGAGGGGTAGGAGAGTGCGTGGTGGGGGAGTGGAGTGAGATGAGAGGGGTAGGAGAGTGCGTGGTGGGGGAGTGGAGTTAGATGAGATGGGAGGGGTAGGAGAGTGCGTGGTGGGGGAGTGGAGTGAGATGAGAGGGGTAGGAGAGTGCGTGGTGGGGGAGTGGAGTGAGATGAGAAGGGAGGGGTAGGAGAGTGCGTGGTGGGGGAGTGGAGTGAGATGAGAGGGGTAGGAGAGTGCGTGGTGGGGGAGTGGAGTGAGATGAGAGGTAGGAGAGTGCGTGGTGGGGGAGTGGAGTGAGATGAGAGGGGTAGGAGAGTGCGTGGAGGGGAGTGGAGTGAGATGAGAGGGGAGGGGTAGGAGAGTGCGTGGTGGGGGAGTGGAGTGAGATGAGAGGTAGGAGAGTGCGTGGTGGGGGAGTGGAGTGAGATGAGAGGTAGGAGAGTGCGTGGTGGGGGAGTGGAGTGAGATGAGAGGGGAGAGGTAGGAGAGTGCGTGGTGGGGGAGAGGAGTGAGATGAGAGGTAGGAGAGTGCGTGGTGGGGGAGTGGAGTGAGATGAGAGGGGAGAGGTAGGAGAGTGCGTGGTGGGGGAGTGGAGTGAGATGAGAGGGGAGAGGTAGGAGAGTGCGTGGAGGGGGAGTGGAGTGAGATGAGAGGGGCAGGAGAGTGCGTGGAGGGGGAGTGGAGTGAGATGAGAGGGGTAGGAGAGTGCGTGGTGGGGGAGTGGAGTGAGATGAGAGGGGTAGGAGAGTGCGTGGAGGGGAGTGGAGTGAGATGAGAGGGGTAGGAGAGTGCGTGGAGGGGAGTGGAGTGAGATGAGAGGGGTAGGAGAGTGCGTGGAGGGGAGTGGGTGAGATGAGAGGGGCAGGAGAGTGCGTGGAGGGGGAGTGGAGTGAGATGAGAGGTGCAGGAGAGTGCGTGGTGGGGGAGTGGAGTGAGATGAGAGGGGTAGGAGAGTGCGTGGTGGGGGAGTGGAGTGAGATGAGAGGGGCAGGAGAGTGCGTGGTGGGGGAGTGGAGTGAGATGAGAGGTAGGAGAGTGCGTGGAGGGGGAGTGGAGTGAGATGAGAGGTAGGAGAGTGCGTGGAGGGGGAGTGGAGTGAGATGAGAGGGGTAGGAGAGTGCGTGGTGGGGGAGTGGGGTGAGATGAGAGGGGCAGGAGAGTGCGTGGTGGGGGAGTGGAGTGAGATGAGAGGTAGGAGAGTGCGTGGAGGGGGAGTGGAGTGAGATGAGAGGGGTAGGAGAGTGCGTGGTGGGGAGTGGAGTGAGATGAGAGGTAGGAGAGTGCGTGGTGGGGGAGTGGAGTGAGATGAGAGGTAGGAGAGTGCGTGGTGGGGGAGTGGAGTGAGATGAGAGGTAGGAGAGTGCGTGGAGGGGAGTGGGGTGAGATGAGAGGGGAGAGGTAGGAGAGTGCGTGGTGGGGGAGTGGAGTGAGATGAGAGGTAGGAGAGTGCGTGGAGGGGAGTGGAGTGAGATGATAGGGGAGGGGTAGGAGAGTGCGTGGAGGGGAGTGGAGTGAGATGAGAGGGGAGAGGCAGGAGAGTGCGTGGTGGGGGAGTGGAGTGAGATGAGAGGTAGGAGAGTGCGTGGAGGGGAGTGGAGTGAGATGATAGGGGAGGGGTAGGAGAGTGCGTGGAGGGGAGTGGAGTGAGATGAGAGGGGAGGGGTAGGAGAGTGCGTGGAGGGGAGTGGAGTGAGATGAGAGGGGAGGGGTAGGAGAGTGCGTGGTGGGGAGTGGAGTGAGATGAGAGGGGAGGGGTAGGAGAGTGCGTGGAGGGGAGTGGAGTGAGATGATAGGGGAGGGGTAGGAGAGTGCGTGGTGGGGGAGTGGAGTGAGATGAGAGGGGCAGGAGAGTGCGTGGTGGGGGAGTGGAGTGAGATGAGAGGTAGGAGAGTGCGTGGAGGGGGAGTGGAGTGAGATGAGAGGTAGGAGAGTGCGTGGAGGGGGAGTGGAGTGAGATGAGAGGGGTAGGAGAGTGCGTGGTGGGGGAGTGGGGTGAGATGAGAGGGGCAGGAGAGTGCGTGGTGGGGGAGTGGAGTGAGATGAGAGGTAGGAGAGTGCGTGGAGGGGGAGTGGAGTGAGATGAGAGGGGTAGGAGAGTGCGTGGTGGGGAGTGGAGTGAGATGAGAGGTAGGAGAGTGCGTGGTGGGGGAGTGGAGTGAGATGAGAGGTAGGAGAGTGCGTGGTGGGGGAGTGGAGTGAGATGAGAGGTAGGAGAGTGCGTGGAGGGGAGTGGGGTGAGATGAGAGGGGAGAGGTAGGAGAGTGCGTGGTGGGGGAGTGGAGTGAGATGAGAGGTAGGAGAGTGCGTGGAGGGGAGTGGAGTGAGATGATAGGGGAGGGGTAGGAGAGTGCGTGGAGGGGAGTGGAGTGAGATGAGAGGGGAGAGGCAGGAGAGTGCGTGGTGGGGGAGTGGAGTGAGATGAGAGGTAGGAGAGTGCGTGGAGGGGAGTGGAGTGAGATGATAGGGGAGGGGTAGGAGAGTGCGTGGAGGGGAGTGGAGTGAGATGAGAGGGGAGGGGTAGGAGAGTGCGTGGAGGGGAGTGGAGTGAGATGAGAGGGGAGGGGTAGGAGAGTGCGTGGTGGGGAGTGGAGTGAGATGAGAGGGGAGGGGTAGGAGAGTGCGTGGAGGGGAGTGGAGTGAGATGATAGGGGAGGGGTAGGAGAGTGCGTGGTGGGGAGTGGAGTGAGATGAGAGGGGAGGGGTAGGAGAGTGCGTGGAGGGGAGTGGGGTGAGATGAGAGGGGAGGGGTAGGAGAGTGCGTGGTGGAGAGTGGAGTGAGATGAGAGGGGGGGGTAGGAGAGTGCGTGGAGGGGAGTGGAGTGAGATGAGAGGGGAGGGGCAGGAGAGTGCGTGGTGGGGGAGGGGAGTGGAGTGAGATGAGAGGGGAGGGGTAGGAGAGTGCGTGGTGGGGGAGGGGAGTGGAGTGAGATGAGAGGGGAGGGGTAGGAGAGTGCGTGGTGGGGGAGGGGAGTGGAGTGAGATGAGAGGGGAGGGGTAGGAGAGTGCGTGGAGGGGGAGTGGAGTTAGATGAGAGGGGAGGGGTAGGAAAGTGCGTGGTGGGGAGTGGAGTGAGATGAGAGGTAGGAAAGTGCGTGGAGGGGAGTGGAGTGAGATGAGAGGTAGGAGAGTGCGTGGAGGGGAGTGGAGTGAGATGAGAGGTAGGAGAGTGCGTGGAGGGGAGTGAAGTGAGATGAGAGGGGAGGGGTAGGAGAGTGCGTGGAGGGGAGTGGAGTGAGATGAGAGGGGAGGGGTAGGAGAGTGCGTGGTGGGGGAGTGGAGTGAGAGGGGAGGGGTAGGAGAGTGCGTGGAGGGGAGTGGAGTGAGATGAGAGGGGAGGGGTAGGAGAGTGCGTGGTGGGGGAGTGGAGTTAGATGAGAGGTAGGAGAGTGCGTGGAGGGGAGTGGAGTGAGATGAGAGGTAGGAGAGTGCGTGGAGGGGAGTGTAGTGAGATGAGAGGTAGGAGAGTGCGTGGAGGGGAGTGGAGTGAGATGAGAGGTAGGAGAGTGCGTGGAGGGGAGTGGAGTGAGATGAGAGGTAGGAGAGTGCGTGGAGGGGAGTGGAGTGAGATGAGAGGTAGGAGAGTGCGTGGAGGGGAGTGGAGTGAGATGAGAGGTAGGAGAGTGCGTGGATGGGAGTGGAGTGAGATGAGAGGTAGGAGAGTGCGTGGAGGGGAGTGGAGTGAGATGAGAGGTAGGAGAGTGCGTGGAGGGGAGTGGGGTGAGATGAGAGGTAGGAGAGTGCGTGGAGGGGAGTGGAGTGAGATGAGAGGTAGGAGAGTGCGTGGAGGGGAGTGGGGTGAGAGGGGAGGGGTAGGAGAGTGCGTGGAGGGGAGTGGGGTGAGATTAACGTGGGCAGGGAGCCGGCAGCACGGGTGACTTGGGGGGGGGGGGCGAGTTCCCGCATATGGGGGGGGGGCAGGGAACGAGGCATTCTTTAGAAGTCCCATCTCGATGTCCCTGTTTGTTTTGCGAGTTCGTTTTCGCCAGCACTGACATTTTCTGCTCTCAACCTTTGCACCGCAGATCGCCCCTGATATCAAGACATATTTGTCTTACAAGTGCCAACCCAATTGCGATCCCAATCCTCGCCCATGGTCTACCCACTGCTGAATGGTTTCGGCGTTCAAGCGAGAGCGGTGGGTGGTGTGTGTGTATATATCGGTTCATTGTGCGTGGCGGGGAATGGTGGTGCAGTGGTTAACGCACTACAGTGCTGACCTGACTTGCATGCCACTGGGATTTTTGCACACAGCGTTGGTGTACGGTGCTTTTTCTGGAATATTTTTGCTGTTTTTTCCTGGATTTTCTGTTTGCACATAGTCACTTTAAGATGTTTTCTTGTTCATGTTTTTGTCTTTTGTTTGTTGCGGTTGCACCCGATTCAAGAGCCGAATGGCTCACAGGGTTATACCTAATAAATAAAACTGAAAAACTGAAAAAAACTGATTCCCCGATTATGGGCACTGATTGCACATGGTCGAGACTAATAACGGAGCGGCAGGCCCAAGGGATGGAACGCGTCTGACAGCACGTCCACAGGGGAGGAGATGGAGCGTTGGTGATCGCTTCGTGGGCAAGGTGGAGGAAGGAATCCGATGAGCTATGAAGCTCTTTCACAGGTGTCCCGTAGCTACATTGCGGTGCAGGATTGTGAGAGGTCTCAACTGTCAGGTTTGTTTTGTTTAACCAGGCGGGGGGGGGGAGGGGGCGATCTTGAATTACTTCATCCAGCAGTGGATTGACCATGGGCATGTGTCGGCAAACCAACGTAATGGGAAGAGCCATTTCTTAGCATTCGGTATTTAAAAAAAAAAACTCAATACAGGGTGATTAAAAAACACGTGTTAACACTTCTGAGAATTTGCAACAACACCACAAGAAGTTTGCCTCCTGGCTCTGGAGACCACCTGGAGAAGATTCCAGGCACGCGTTGACAATTATGGCGAACATGTGGGAGACTTTTCGATTTAAAGCTTTCGTGACTGCAGGGATTCATCTTCTTGGTTCTTTCGGTAAAGTCACGTGGAATGAAAATAATAAAATAATAAAATGAAACATTATAAAATAATTCTCACGACGTTTCGGCCACAACGCAAGCAGCCGTCCTCAGGTGAAGACCAGGTCTGTCGGGGAGACAGCGTCTGAATGAAACAGCACCACGCTTGGAGCGTATATTTAAGCTGGGTTGGAAGGGGGGGAAGGGCGCCTTGACAAAATAATTTGCATATCAAGAATAGTATGTAGCTGCAGTAACTAAAACCACCACGTAAAACAACTAAAATATTTTTTTCCATTCTACGTGACTTTACCGAAAGAACCAAGAAGAAGTGGGAGACTTTTAGAAGATATTAACGTCACATTTGTTATCACGTTACAGTGTAGTATTATCCGTTTCTTTTTTTCCATTAAAAAAAACGATAGTCCCGTATGAGTGTTAACTTTTTTCTTTTAAGCAGCCTGTATTTAAAGTTCCGCAATAATTAGTGACGTCACTTAGCAAGGAGCCACAGGTTGCCCCAACCCCGTGGGCCGATGTCTGTCGATGACTCTTCTTCTTCCTAGCGTTGTTCCCGCTGTGGCGCAGGGTCCGCTTTTCGGCATTGTCTTCTCCATTTGGCTCGGTCCATGGCATCTTCGGGGGATGCGTTGACCGTCTTCATGTCTTCCTTTATTCGATCCATCCATCGCTTCTTCGGACGTCCGCGTGGACGGCGGCCCTCTGGCTCAATACGCATGGCAGTCTTGGCCACTGATGACTCTTCACTTCGCATCACGTGGCCGTACCACCGAAGCCTTGCCTCAAGCATCTTGTCCGCAATGGGGGCCACACCAAGTCGCTTCCGAACGTCTTCGTTCATGACACGATCCCATCGAGTGAGTCCGAGGCTCAATCTGAGCATCCTCATCTCCATGGTGTGGAGAGCTTGTTCGTGTACAGTTGTGGCTGGCCACAACTGTAGACTAGGGCCTTCAAAAGTCTCAAATGTGTGCACGTACTCGCAGTGCCGGATTATCCTAAGAGCAAAAGTAGCTACATATGATTTCGATGTAAAGCTTCTTTCGTGACTGCAGGGATTCATATTCTTGGTTCTTTCGGTAAAGTCACGTAGAAGGGAAATAATAAAATAATGAAAATTAAACATAATACAATTATCACGACGTTTCGGCCACAACGCAAGCAGCCGTCCTCAGGTGAAGAACAGAGTTGTCGGAAAGACAGCATCCTAATGAACACTGCTAAGACAATTTGAAAAAAAACGCCACTTTTTTCAAATGTTCTTGCTGTGGTGTTCACACCTGATGATGATTGCTTGTGTTGCAGTCGAAACGTGGTGAGTATTTTATTGCTTTATTTTTTATTATTTTATTATTTCCCTTCTACGTGACTTTACCGAAAGAACAAAGCATATATCTACATATGCTGCATGCCCATAACCGCGTTTACCCTTTAAGGTCGATAGGTGGCACCCTGTCATTGCATATGTTATAAAGGGCACTAAATACAAAAAAAACACGGAAATATTAAAACACATAAACTCTTAACTTGCACAGTAAAGTAATTGTATTTTTTAAATTTGCTATACAGCCAGATAATACGAAAAATCGCTAACCTTGAACACCCAGTCGTTCATAAAAGTTGAAGGCGGTATAGTACTATGGTAATAGAGCAAGTGCAGCATCACTGAAACGGAATTGATAGCTTGAAAGTGCGGGGCCCGTAGCTGCATATGTAGCAGCTACTTTTGCAATGCGGATAATCTGACACGGGATACAACGCTTGATGGAGAATAACTATTTTCTATTGAACTATTTTTATTTTACCAGGTAAGGCGCGCTGAGCTATACAGTAGCTTTTCTTTCAGAAGCGACCTTGCTATCACAAACGATAGCTCAACGAAGTGGGCGGGCTTACCGTGTGGACGTGTCTGGTAGTAGTCAAAATACTTTGAAACGCACTTTGATTCTAAAATCGTGGAGGCGGAAAAATATTCCATCGCGAGCAATTGGAATAAATTAACAAACAACACAAAACTCAACACATTCGTCAATATCAACACTATTCTGTGTGTGTGCGCTGGCGTGGCCTTAAAATGTAAAAAAAAAATTACAGGCGACGTTTCGGACCAACGGCCTTCTTCACAGGAGATATATTTAAGTCTATTTAACGTGGGCCTCTTTAGCTCGGTCGCTTGCCCCTGATTCTGTTTGCTTTTTGTTTCCTGCTTTTCAAGCATTGCGCATTGGGAAACCCTCGGATGGAATGCCGCATTAGACATCTCAATGATGAATTATCATCATCATCATAGGGGGCTGGGTGGATGCCACCGTTTTGCAGTCTATGCACGAATCTCAATGCGTCTCGTCGGCCCCAACCCTCCAACCCCCCCTCCCAAGCCCCGCCCCTCACGTGAGGTGGGGGGGGGAGTGTGGGGGGCGTGGCAGCAGCGCGCGGCGGTGTCTCCTGACGCGCGCCCATTGGCCGCCTCCGCCTCGCGCCATCGCACGGTGCCGTGGCGAGCCCCGCCGCAATTGGCTAAGCGCGCGTGACGTCACGGGATATCCCCTCCCCCCCCTCACACGTGTGAGCGCGCGGGAGAAACCACGTGGTGGTGGTAGGGGAAGTTGGGGGTGGTGGTCACCTCACCGTCAGTCTCCCTCAGCCACTCCGCCCTCACTCCTCACGGCGCTGGGCCCAGTCCCCCCCGCGCTCTTAGTGAAGTCGCCGGTCCTGTGCAGTGACAAGAGAGACGCGGGTTGGTTGCGGCGGTGCTGGTGGAAGTTACAAGAAGCCCAAAGGCAGTCGACTGGGTATCCCTCAGTGTGAAGACGAAGAGGCTGTTGGCTCATCATCATCATCCTCCTCATCATCCTCCTCATCCTCCCTCAAGCCGCCTCGCCGCCCTAGCAGGTAAACACAAATCTCCGAGCGCGGTCGTCTCCCTCTGTCTGTGCGGCGGTCCGCGTTCGCAGGCCCTGTGAAGGGATTTACACAGGCGGCAATTATTTCTGAGGTGATTTTAAAAAAAAAATTGGTTTACATTTATAAGGCGTCCCTTATAAGAATCATGGAGGCTGGGGGGTGGGTTTTCAAACCTTTTGGGGGATTTTGCCCAAGGGTCTTTTGGGGGTCGCAGTCCCGTTAGATGCGCGTGGGGGTTAAGGGCTTCAATGGGGGTGTGTGGGGGAGAGAGAGGTCGTAACTAGGGCGGGGGTCGTTGAGAGGACCTGGGATCTGGGGGTCGTTGAGGGGACCTGGGGATCATTGAGGGGATCTGGGGGTCGTTGAGAGGACCTGGGACCTGGGGGTCGTTGAGGGGACCTGGGGATCATTGAGGGGATCTGGGGATCATTGAGGGGATCTGGGACCTGGGGGTCGTTGAGGGGACCTGGGGATCATTGAGGGGACCTGGGGATCATTGAGGGGACCTGGGGATCATTGAGGGGACCTGGGGATCATTGAGGGGACCTGGGGATCATTGAGGGGACCTGGGGATCATTGAGGGGACCTGGGGATCATTGAGGGGACCTGGGGATCATTGAGGGGACCTGGGGATCATTGAGGGGACCTGGGGATCATTGAGGGGACCTGGGGATCATTGAGGGGACCTGGGGATCATTGAGGGGACCTGGGGATCATTGAGGGGACCTGGGAACTGGGGGCCGTTGAGGGGACCTGGATCTGGGGGTCGTTGAGGGGACCTGGGGGTCGTTGAGGGGACCTGGGACGTGGGGGTCGTTGAGGGGACCTGGGAACTGGGGGTCGTTGAGGGGACCTGGGAACTGGGGGTCGTTGAGGGGACCTGGGAACTGGGGGTCGTTGAGGGGACCTGGGACGTGGGGGTCGTTGAGGGGACCTGGGAACTGGGGGTCGTTGAGGGGACCTGGGAACTGGGGGTCGTTGAGGGGACCTGGGACGTGGGGGTCGTTGAGGGGACCTGGGAACTGGGGTCGTTGAGGGGACCTGGGAACTGGGGGTCGTTGAGGGGACCTGGGAACTGGGGATCGTTGAGGGGACCTGGGAACTGGGGTTCATTGAGGGGACCTGGGAACTGGAAGTCGTTGAGGGGACCTGGGGGTCGTTGAGGGGACCTGGGGGTCGTTGAGGGGACCTGGGGGTCGTTGAGGGGACCTGGGACCTGGGGGTCGTTGAGGGGACCTGGGGGTCGTTGAGGGGACCTGGGGGTCGTTGAGGGGACCTGGGGGTCGTTGAGGGGACCTGGGATCTGGGGGGGGGGGGGGTCCCGTGACCTGTGTCAGGGATTGGGGTGTCGCTGGGGAGTTGGCGGTTATGACTGGGATCACCTCGGGTGCCTGTGGTCAGGCATTGCGGGTCTGAGCTCATTGCTGGCGTTATTATTGGAGGTATTCGATGAGCAATAAAGCTATTTTTTATTCACAGATGTGCTGCCGTGGATGATGCTGATAGCATGCGGGGAAACCTTCATCCGGGAGTGGATAGACCGTGGGTGCATTGTTTAGAGTGACTTGCGCTCCGCAAACGAATGTCAAATTTGAAACCCTCACCGAGTCTCAAGTCTCCTTGCGCACGAGGGCCCTGCCACTTTGGGATGTTTGGGCCAGAATCCCGTGAATAATGCGACGAGTCGTTTGGCTTCGTGTGGGAGGAAAACGGAGAACCTGGAGAAAACCCCGTAACGTACACACAAAACCATTGCTCAGAATCAGAATATATTTATTTTCTATTTAGCCTCGAGGAGGAATCCGATGAGTTACGAAGCTTTTTTTTTCAGAAGATGTCCAGTATGGGCGCGTCAGCGAGTCACAGCGGCGAACAATGCACAATACACAATCGCAGTGCACGGTAGGGGAAATGGCAAGTCGCTAAATAATGCACGATCCGAGCCCTCGCGTGAGTGCCTCGTCCAGTCTTGTCAGATCTCGGAAAGCTAAGCACGTTTGAGCCCGGTTAGTGACCGGATGAGTAGCTGCGGATGCTCGCCAGCTATTGGTCAGTGGTGGTGGCGGCTACTCTGCACGTGTGCTGCAGTCCAGCATCGTGGAGGCAGCTAGGTTAGGGGTGGTGGATCGCAAACAGATGGCGGCACAGCAAAGATGCGGACTCCCACCTGTTTCGTCCGTATGGGTATTGAAGCAGAGGTCGGACTGCACTTGTTGTTGGTACGGCTCATCGCGTGGCTGCTGCCTTCCCCGCTCGTCTTGTGGCTCATCCCCTGAGTCGCGCGCTCTCTGTGCAGCGGCGCCGGCTGCCAGCGCGTCACGGGTTAAAATGACTGCAGGCGTTGGGCTCTTGAGGCCTGTGCGAGGTAACAGGAGATGACAGCACAGCCAATGGGTGTGGTTCACAGGTAGATTTCCACTCGCTGAATTGTACGTACGAATGTTGAGCTTCTTTCGCGCACCGCACGTAGCCAATCGGAGGGATTGAATCGCATCTATGTGGAGCTTTGAGTGTCGCTGTCGTATTACGATGTGGTGGGGATTCCTGGAAAAGCCAAAATCCCATTCGTGCCATTTGCCACACATCCAAATGTAGCAGGATCCTCTTGAGATTCCCCGGATAATTTTGGGTGACTTAGTATTTAGCTCACCGCGCTGTGAATCCAGCGTGCTCGATTCGATTCCCGCCCATGGCTAACATTGGTGGCTAAGCGATATCCGAATCGGTCTCGGGTGCACCTCCTCCTCCTCCCACTTTTTCACCGACACACGATGGCCAGCACGGTGAAGTATGGTCATATGGCCCGCACGACCCGCATGCCGTAGAAAGTCCCCTCATTCATCTATCCGCGCGGTAACGAGAAGACTAAAACGCACGTGTGACTAAATCGTCGCTCCTCCCCCACCCCTTCCCGTCTCTAATCTCCTCCATTACCGCCCGCCCGTTTGCTGTCGCCGCGTCAGCATGCCCAGCACGATGGAGACCGGAGCACAGGGAGGGGGCAGCTGGCCCCGGGACGTCGGCATCCTGGCGCTGGAGGTGTACCTGCCGGCGCAGTGCGTGGACCAGGCGGAGCTGGAGAGCTACGACGGGGTGCCGGCCGGCAAGTACACGGTGGGCCTGGGCCAGACGCGAATGGGCTTCTGCACCGACCGCGAGGACATCAACTCGCTGTGCCTCACGGTGACGCAGCGGCTCATGGAGCGCGCGGGCCTCAGCTACGGCAGCATCGGCCGGCTCGAGGTGACGTGCGCGCACACACAATGACGTGTGTTTGTGTGCACGTACACAAGCACTTATGTACGCGTGCACAAGCATGTACACACGCCCGCGTGCACACATACACAAGCACGTACACAAGCATGTACAGAGGCATACGCACATACACACAAGCGTGCGCAGATATACATACGAGCTCGCACAACCCGTAAGGCTCGCAGAAACCCACAGATGCGCATGGCGACCCGTAGACTTACAGAGACAGCCACAGACTTGCAGAGATCCACAGTCGTACAGATTCATATCGAGACCCATAGATAGAGACCCCATGGACTCGCATAGAGACGCGTGTACGCAAGAGGGGAGAGGTAGGAGGGCGGGCACGGGGAATCGGTGAGAGAAGGTGGGAGAGGTAGGTAGTGACGGGGGTGGTGGGGGCAGTGAGTGACGGGGGTGGTGGGGGCAGTGAGTGACGGGGGTGGTGGGGGCAGTGAGTGACGGGGGTGGTGGAGGCAGTGAGTGACGGGGGTGGTGGGGGCAGTGAGTGACGGGGGTGGTGGAGGCAGTGAGTGACGGGGGTGGTGGAGGCAGTGAGTGACGGGGGTGGTGGGGGCAGTGAGTGACGGGGGTGGTGGGGGCAGTGAGTGACGGGGTTGGTGGAGGCAGTGAGTGACGGGGGTGGTGGGGGCAGTGAGTGACGGGGGTGGTGGGGGCAGTGAGTGACGGGGGTGGTGGGGGCAGTGAGTGACGGGGGTGGTGGAGGCAGTGAGTGACGGGGGTGGTGGGGGCAGTGAGTGACGGGGGTGGTGGGGGCAGTGAGTGACGGGGGTGGTGGGGGCAGTGAGTGACGGGGGTGGTGGAGGCAGTGAGTGACGGGGGTGGTGGAGGCAGTGAGTGACGGGGGTGGTGGGGGCAGTGAGTGACGGGGGTGGTGGGGGCAGTGAGTGACGGGGTTGGTGGAGGCAGTGAGTGACGGGGGTGGTGGGGGCAGTGAGTGACGGGGGTGGTGGGGGCAGTGAGTGACGGGGGTGGTGGAGGCAGTGAGTGACGGGGGTGGTGGGGGCAGTGAGTGACGGGGGTGGTGGGGGCAGTGAGTGACGGGGGTGGTGGGGGCAGTGAGTGACGGGGGTGGTGGGGGCAGTGAGTGACGGGGGTGGTGGGGGCAGTGAGTGACGGGGGTGGTGGGGGCAGTGAGTGACGGGGGTGGTGGGGGCAGTGAGTGACGGTAGGTGGTGGGGGCAGTGAGTGACGGGGGTGGTGGGGGCAGTGAGTGACGGGGGTGGTGGGGGCAGTGAGTGACGGGGGTGGTGGGGGCAGTGAGTGACGGGGGTGGTGGGGGCAGTGAGTGACGGGGTGGTGGGGGCAGTGAGTGACGGGGGTGGTTGGGGCAGTGAGTGACGGGGGTGGTGGGGGCAGTGAGTGACGGGGGTGGTGGGGGCAGTGAGTGACGGGGGTGGTGGGGGCAGTGAGTGACGGGGGTGGTGGGGGCTGCGAGTGACGACGGCGTGCGGTCATGCCGGCGGCGCAGGTGGGCACGGAGACGCTGGTCGACAAGTCCAAGTCGGTGAAGACCGTTCTCATGCAGCTCTTCGAGGAGTCGGGCAACACCGACGTGGAGGGCATCGACACGACCAACGCTTGCTATGGCGGCACAGCCGCCCTCTTCAACGCCGCCAACTGGGTCGAATCCAGCGCCTGGGATGGTAAGGGGCGCGTACCCCCCCCCCCCGTCCCCATATTTACCTATTGTATGCAGCCCCCCCAATCGCCACTTTAAATTCCTAAAAAAAACACACACACAAGTTACTGATTTCCTGCGCGAATGGAACATTGGAAGCAGAGGGCATTTACTCAGCGAGTGGAGGAAAGTCCACGTTGCTATGACGGGGGCGGGGGGGGGATGAGATGCGTGGGAAGTCCCACGCATGTCATCAAGTACAACCACTCGCTGTTGAATTCTCCACAAAGTGGTACTCGCTCTTCACTTTACTGACACCGGAGGGATGATGGCCCTTATCGACACCCTAACCGGGATTTGAACTTGCAACCTTCTGATTGCGAGCCACTCCCTCTACGGCTGAGGTCAAATTTCAACCTGGGAGGCTCAACTGGGACGCATGGTGAGCTTGGCATAGTCCCGTCCGTGCATCCACGAGCACCGCCCACTCGACCACTAGCACCGCCCTCTGCTCTGCTGGCCCCGCCCACTGCTCAGGTAGCCCCGCCTACTCAGTCGCTATCTCCTCCCTCTGCCAGCAACATGGGTTCAACATGAGGCCAGAACGTTTTAAACTGGAGACAAAATCCCAATTGACAGTCAAAGTTCCCGGGGGGTTGGGGCGGGGTGACACCGGGACAGGCTTTCTGAAACTTCTGGGGACTGTCCCGGCCTAAACCCGGGACTGTTTGGCAGCCTCAACCTTGAAACCCACCGCCCACCCCCAGCCAGGGTCACTGGGGGGGGTAGGGGTGACATGGGGATATGGAGAGGAGCAGGGTCCGGGTGGGTCCGGTTGCTGTCGCGTGCGTTGCGATGTTGGTCGGGGTGATTGAAGAGGTGGTTGTGTGCGTGCCGGAAAATTATCACCGCCGGGCAGTCGTGTGTGCGGTGGTATGCGGTGTTGGGTGGTGGTGGTGCGAGACTTTGAGCGGTGGGAGCGTCGAGGTTGAGTGGTTGGTATTGAGTGGTTGGTGTTCAGTGGTGTTGAGCGGTGTGCAGTGTTGTCGAGTGATGGTGGGCACTATGCACGGATAGATGTACACCCTCGCCCAACAGATGGACCAATTGTCTTGAATCCAGATCACGAGTCTTGCGTTGACCCGACGCCCGTGCACCGCAGGTCGCTTTGCCCTGGTGGTGGCCGGAGACATCGCAGTGTACGCGACGGGCAGCGCACGCCCCACCGGCGGCGCCGGCGCTGTCGCCATGCTGGTGGGCCCCAATGCCCCGCTGGTCATCGAGAGAGGTGAGGAGCGCCGCGCCTCCACTCACGTCGTAACGAATGTCACGGTGACCCTAACGAGCGTCACGGTCAGCAAAAGGCCACTCTGTGAATATCGGTCTCTGTGTGAGTCTATGTGACTGTGGGTCTCTGTGAGTCTGTGTGACTATGGGTCTCTGTGCGAGTCTGTGGGTCTCTGTGTCTGGGTTTGTATTTCTAAAAATCACAACAAAGACAAAATCTTCGATGTAGCCTCAACAGACGTTTGGTGCAAGTGCTGATAGCGAGCACCAATTAAGGCCGGTACTGCACACGAGGGGGTGGGTGACCAACACCATGCCCGATCACCTTTGTCTCCCCAGTGGCAATGTTTACACGCCACACCAGATACTTATTTGAAACGGAGTTGATCTAGAGGAGGCCCAGGACCGATTCAGATAATCATCACTGCTGTTGCCGTGAGCCTGAATTCAGCTTATGCAGCACGCTCACCGCAACACTACCGCTCCCCACAAAGGCACTCAAATAGACGCTTAATTTAATTACCTCTAATCAGAATCTAAATCTCCTCCCCAGCACCCCCTGTCCACCCACCCAGTGGGACAAACGGCTCGTCATGTGTTGCGGGTGGGGTCAAGTGTGGGTAACACTGTCAGGCCTGGGCACGTCGCATGTACAGCACGCACAGCGCGCGCACGGCTCGCGATGACGCCACTTGCCGCCAACAGTGTTGTGAAGGTTCGGATGTGGAACCTTTGACCCGTGTTGTTGCGTCTCTTCACTCCCGCGTCCCCCTCTCCGTCGTCCTCGTGACGGCGCCGCCAGGCCTGCGCGCGACGCACATGCAGCACGCGTACGACTTCTACAAGCCGGACATGCTGTCCGAGTACCCGGTGGTGGACGGCAAGCTGTCCATCCAGTGCTACCTCAACGCCCTAGACCGCTGCTACCACACGTACCGCCGCAAGGCGCAGGCGCAGTGGCAGAAAGGTGAGAACCCCTCCCTGCCCCCCACTCCTTGCCCTCCATGCCACCCCCCCCCCCCCCGGTTCTGGCCGCCTTCCCACACACAGAGCGAACCTGCGCACGCGACGAACGATCCCGGCAGCGATTTGAGACGAGGGCGCCACGGTGGCCGGGAGATGTTATCTCCCTGGCCGGGTATGCAGGAAGTTGCGGATTCAATCCCGACCCTGACGCCTGCTGCTGTATATTTGGAGTTTGCGTGTCTCTCTCTCATCATCATCACGGTGGCTAGGAGATGTTAACTACCTCGCCTGGTGTACAGGAGGTCGTGGGTTCGATCCCGACCCTGACGCCTGTTGCTGTATATTTGGAGGTTGTGTGTCACTCTCTCTGCCCATGGTCGCGTGGCGTTTTCTTCGGGTCCTCCGATTTTTCCCTCCACATTTAGACTCAACGTCACGCGTTTCGAGTATTTTGGCTGCTATATATTTCCACACGAAAGGCCACTTCGTTGAGCTACATAGCTCAATGGGGCCTTACGTGGTAAAATAGAAATGGTTCGTAGTTTAGTTGAAAGTTTTATCGTCGTCGTTGTTTTGTCTCCGTGGGCCGCAAGACGGGGAAGAACGGCACTTCACTCTGGCCGACTTTGACCACATGGTGTTCCACTCGCCCTACTGCAAGCTCGTGCAGAAGTCGGTCGCTCGCCTCGCCCTCAACGACTTCCTGTCGGAGCCGAGCTCCGACATGGAGCAGGGCCCGTACGCCGGCCTCGACGCCTTCAGGTGGATGCCCCCACGGTAGCCGGGAAATGTTAACTACCTCGCCTGGTATACAGGAGGTCGTGGGTTTGATCCCAACCCTGACGCCTGCTGCTGTATATTTAGAGTTTACGTCTCTCTCTAATCATCATCATCACGGTAGCCGGGAGATGTTAACTACCTCGCCTGGACGGCAGGAGGTCGTGGGTTCGATCCCGACCCTGACGCCTGCTGTATATTTGAAGTTTGCGTGTCTCTCTCATCATCATCACGGTGGCCGGGAAATGTTAACTACCTCACCTGGAATGCAGGAGGTCGTGGGTTCGATCCCAACCCTGACGCCTGCTGCTGTATATTTGGAGTTTGCGTCTCTCTCTCATCATTATCACGGTAGCCGGGAAATGTTAACTACCTCACCTGGTATACAGGAGGTCGTGGGTTCGATCCCGACCCTGACGCCTGCTGTATATTTGGAGTTTGCGTCTCTCTCTCTCTAATCATCATCATCACGGTAGCCGGAAATGTTAACTACCTCGCCTGGTATGCAGGAGGTCGTGGGTTCGATCCCGACCCTAACGCCTGCTGTATATTTGGAGTTTGCGTGTTCTCCCCGTGGTCGCGTGGATTTTTATCCTGGTCCTCCGGTTTTTCTCTCCACATTTAGAATCAACATAATGCATTTAGAACATTTGGCCGCTGAAAATTTCCACGTGATAAGCCACTTCGTTGATTATATTGTTTGTGGTCATCAGGTCGCTTATGAATAAGAAGCTAATAGCTCAGTGGGCTTTACCTGGTAAAATACAAAAATAGTGAAATTATTTTTGTGATTTGCTTACCTTTTGTATACTTTGCACTCCGATTGTGTTTTTGAATTGTTTGTTATTGTTCATTTTTGACCCGCACCTACTGGACATGTGTGAAACAGAGCTTCATAGCTCACCCATGTCTCCTCACCAATGTCTCCTCGGCCTGCAATCTCACCCGTGTCTCTTTCTCACCCTCTCTTCGCTCTCCCGCGTCTCTCCACCTCCGTGCCGGCAGGACGGTGAAGCTGGAGGACACGTACTTCGACCGCGACGTTGAGAAGGCCTTCATGAAGGCCAGCTCCGAGACGTTTGTCCAGAAGACGCAGCCTTCGCTGCTTGTCTCCAACCTCAACGGGAACATGTACACGCCCTCCGTCTACGGGTGCCTGGCCTCGCTGCTAGCGCAGTACGTTCCGTGACCATCGCCGTCACCATCATCACCATTGTCATCGTCATCATTACCATCGTTACCGTCGTCATCACCATCATCATCACCATCGTCATCACCATCGTCATCACCATAGTCATCATCATAATCGTTGTCATCTTCACCACCCCCTAACACCACCTCATCCCCCGCACCCCCCAACCCAGAAATTGGTCGGGCGATCTCTTGTTGTTTAACTTCATTTGTTTTGTTTGAAGGGACAGATACGTGAAGGAGGCATCTTGTCCGCTTGTTCATTCGGTTACTTCTTCTCGTGTTTAGTTAGTTGTCCTTCCCCCGCACCTCCGATTAGCACGGGTGGCTACGTGCGGTGTGAAAGAAGTTCAAAATATATACATACATCATCATCACCATCATCAAGTAACACAGTCGTCAGCCGGGCAGTGGTGGCGCACGCACGACTGTGATCCAGGCGAGGGTTGGTGGATCACCGCGCAGGTTCTATGAAACTCCCCTCGGTGTGGGGGGACGTCAGGCAAACTGCAGGGGGGCGACACCTTGACCCGCGTCTTCACAGTCCAACGCAAATACTCGCCAACGCAAATACTCGCCAACGCAAATACTCCAGTGCAAATACTCGTCAACGAATCGACGCTTCGCGAACAATAATGCCGCCACACACGCCTTACGATTGGTTAACGGCGGATGCCGGCGGGGGTTGGCAGAGAGTGGGGTAGGTGGTGGGGGGGGGGGGGCGTTGAAGGGTATTGAGCGGTGGTGCAGTGGTTGGCGCGCAACGCCACGAAACCCAAAAGTTAGATTCCCGCTCGCGGCCACCAACATCGGCGACGAATTCCTGAACCGGTCCTGGGCCTCCCCTAGGTCGACCCGGCCTTCATTGCGTACCCGGTGCGGTGTGCGTAATAGCAATGGAGAGAGACAAAGGCGGCCGGGCGTGGTGCTGGCCACCCACCCCCTCGTGTGCTGTGCCTGCCTTGTTGTTAGGTGCCACTCGCTAACAGCACTTGCCCCAACAGAGGCTACACGGGCGGGGGGGGTGGGAGGGGGACCTTTGTCTTTGTGCGACGTACGTGGCAGATATCCGATGCTGTGCCAGGAAGAATGAAAAAAAACAACAAAAAATCGCGAGCACCCTTTCACCTAATTCTCCCAGACCGCGGGCAGATTAGCGAGAAAGGAAAACGTAAACCACCGGCACCACATGCATTGCACAACTTGGGCCGCCCCCCCCCCCCCATCGGCTTGTTGTTGCAGTAACCTGATGCGTGGGAGAACCTCAAAAATTGGCGGGGGGGGGGGTAGTTGGGAGGATGCCCCCCACGCCGTCTCCAAGTGCAGCAGCTTAGGCAGGATCGCTCCGGGTCGATATTAACGAGGGGGGGCCCGCCCCCCCCCACCCCGTCCCACCGCGTGGAAACTATTTGGCGCCGCCGCGTTTGTTGCAGGAGGCTCGCGGTTCGGATCAAGGCGGGCCGCCCCGGTTATTACCGCGGCGTGTGCGCGCTTATTAGCCTTCTCTGGATGGCGTACGCGGACGATGATGAGCACGCGACGTCGCCGGATGTCCGTTCTGAAAGTGGGGAGCGGTGGCGGCTAAGTGGTCAGCGCCGCGCTTCGAATCCGACGACCCGAGTTCGCTTCCCGCTCTCGGACCAATAACAGTGTGATGGCTAATGTCTGGGCCTCCCCTAGGTCGACTCAAATCGGTGCGGTGGTGTGTAAACGTCCCCATTGGGGAGACAAAGGTGGCCGGGCGTGGTGCCAACCACGCCACTCCCTTGTGCGCCGTGCCGACTTTCATCAGTGCTGCTCGCTGACAGCACTTGTCTGAACGGTCTGTTAAAGGCTACACGGGGGATCTTTGTCTTTGGTGGCGGCAGGAACTGTGCGCAGGCGTTGGCGGGGTCTCGTGTGGGCGTCTTCTCCTACGGATCCGGCCTCGCCGCCTCCATGTACTCGCTGCGAGTATCGTCGGATGCCACGCCAGGTACCGCCAGCACCGCCACCACGACCACCGCACAACCGCTACCACCACCAAAGCACCGCCGCCACGCTCACACAAACACCACTCGCGATCTTGCCACCGCGGCGATCACACAAACACTACCACCGCCGCACAACCATCGCCGCCACCACCACCAGCAAAAGTACCGCTGCCAGTCGCACAAACACCACTGTCTTAGTACCGCAACTATCACACAAACACCACCACCACCGCACAACCGCCACCACCATCACAGTCACGTTCACGTTGCCACGGGCACACAAATACCACTACGTTCACGGTCACACAACCATGACCATACAACCACACCACCTCCCACCATCACCGAGATCACACCCCCATCACACCCCCATCACGACCGCCGTACCGCCATCACCACACGACTATGATCACACAACCAACACAACCACCACTACACAACCATACAACCACCACAGCCACCAGAACCACCCCACTCCTACCACACCACCACCACCAGGCTTGCCCACACCACCTTCACGCGACAGAGACGTTCGCAGTTCGAGCCCAGCGGCCACCCTGGTTAATAGCGCGGAGTCTGTGAGGGAGTAGGTCAGAGCCAAGCTCACAGCCAATGGGTGTGCTTGTGTACTTACTCAAACACGCACACGTATGTTGGGGCGTACTCGCTCGCTCACGCGCAACTGCGTTGGTGTGTACTCGCTCACGTGCACGTGTGTGTGTGTGTACTGTACGGGGAGCAGTAGTGTATCAGTTCCGAACCAGGCGACCCATGTTCGATACACGCTCACGGTCACCAACGCCAGAGACGATTATCTGAAACGGTCTTGGGCCTCACCGAGGCCGATTTGGCCTCAAATGAGTACTTCAAATGAGTGCGATGTGGAAAACCTCGCCACTGGCCGGACGTGGTGCCGGCCACCCCAGCCCCCCTCGTGTGCCGTGCCGTGCTGGCCCTTACAGCCGCTGCTCGTTAACAGCCCTTGCTCACCAACAGTCTGTTGAAAGGCAACACGGGGGATCTGTGTGTGTGGTGGTGGTGGTGGTGGTGCAGGCTCGAGTCTGGAGCGCCTGCTGTGCTCCCTGTCGGACCTGCCCGCGCGCCTCTCCGCGCGCACCTGCGTGCCACCCCAGGACTTCGCTTCCGCCATGAAGCTCCGCGAGGAGACGCACCACCTGGGTAAGCGAACTCGCGCACACAAACACAAAGCTCCCCACCCCCCCCCTTGCCACCGGCACCGGGGCAAGTGCCGTTCACGAACACCGACGAAGGCCCAACAACACGGCACTGATGCCGGTCCGTGCAAATTTGTGAAGGTGGGGGGGGGTGGGGGGGGTGGGAGGGCGAGGGGGGTGGCGGGGGGTGGAGGACAGAACTCGTTTCAATGCAGCGAGCCAACTGATGTAAGTTGCTGCGTCTGGGAAATCAACTCGGGTCACTGGGATCATAGCGCAGTGCACTAACCGCCGTGCCAGTTACCACTCAAAAGACAAAGACCCCCCCCCCCCATATAGCCTTAACAGACTATAGGAGCAAGTGCTGTTTGCGAGCACCTATGAAGGCCGGCACCGGTACACGATGGGGTGGGAGGGCAGGACTATGCCTGGGACTACGCCTGGCCACCTTTGTCTCCCCGGTGGTGATGATTACACGCCACGCAAGGTACCCATTTAAGGCCGAGTCGATCTATGGGAGGCCCAGGATAATTGGTAATAATAACCGCTGATTTGAAACGTTCCCGGGATCTTTTTCTTTGTGCTTTTTTGTGTTAGTAACAAAACCAACCCAACACGTTCGTCAGTAACTCTGCGTGTGGCCTTACAAAGATAGAAGTAGACAATAGGCGACAATTCAGGCAATGGCCCTTCAGAGCAAACAGGGAGGCGTAGAGTCTGGCAGCGGCAGCAGCAGCAATAGCCGAGTAATTTGTGGTTGGCGTAATTAGGGTGTTTACAATCGTTCAATTTACAAAACCGGTTTGCCGCACATGTGGAAAAGTTTATAGCAGTAAACGTCTCCAGTTTAGTTTTTGGTTATTATCATTGTCACAACTCCAGCTCCGCTCGTTTCGCTGGGAGAGGTCACTCGCCGAGTCTCTCGATGAGCGGAGGGAGGTGTGGAGCCTGGGACAAACGCGGGCGGGGAGTGGGCAGCACGGATCGCTGGATGAGGATGGTATTGACGAGTGCACGGAGGGGAGTAGAGTGAGATGAGGGGTAGGAGAGTGCGTGGAGGGGAGTAGAGTGAGATGAGAGGGGAGAGGTAGGAGAGTGCGTGGAGGGGAGTAGAGTGAGATGAGAGGGGAGAGGTAGGAGAGTGCGTGGAGGGGAGTAGAGTGAGATGAGAGGTAGGAGAGTGCATGGAGGGGAGTAGTGAGATGAGAGGGGAGAGGTAGGAGAGTGCGTGGAGGGGAGTGGAGTGAGATGAGAGGGGAGAGGTAGGAGAGTGCGTGGAGGGGAGTGGAGTGAGATGAGAGATGAGAGGTAGGAGAGTGCGTGGAGGGGAGTGGAGTGAGATGAGAGAGGAGAGGCAGGAGAGTGCGTGGAGTGGAGTGAGATGAGAGGGGAGAGGTAGGAGAGTGCGTGGAGGGGAGTGGAGTGAGATGGGAGGGGAGAGGTAGGAGAGTGCGTGGAGGGGAGTAGAGTGAGATGAGAGGTAGGAGAGTGCATGGAGGGGAGTAGAGTGAGATGAGAGGGGAGAGGTAGGAGAGTGCGTGGAGGGGAGTAGAGTGAGATGAGAGGTAGGAGAGTGCGTGGAGGGGAGTAGAGTGAGATGAGAGGTAGGAGAGTGCGTGGAGGGGAGTAGAGTGAGATGAGAGGTAGGAGAGTGCATGGAGGGGAGTAGTGAGATGAGAGGGGAGAGGTAGGAGAGTGCGTGGAGGGGAGTGGAGTGAGATGAGAGGGGAGAGGTAGGAGAGTGCGTGGAGGGGAGTGGAGTGAGATGGGAGGGGAGAGGTAGGAGAGTGCGTGGAGGGGAGTGGAGTGAGATGAGAGGGGAGAGGTAGGAGAGTGCGTGGAGGGGAGTGGAGTGAGATGATAGGGGAGGGGTAGGAGAGTGCGTGGAGGGGAGTGGAGTGAGATGAGAGGGGAGAGGTAGGAGAGTGCGTGGAGGGGAGTGGAGTGAGATGAGAGGGGAGAGGTAGGAGAGTGCGTGGAGGGGAGTGGAGTGAGATGGGAGGGGAGAGGTAGGAGAGTGCGTGGAGGGGAGTGGAGTGAGATGATAGGGGAGGGGTAGGAGAGTGCGTGGAGGGGAGTGGAGTGAGATGAGAGGGGAGAGGTAGGAGAGTGCGTGGAGGGGAGTGGAGTGAGATGAGAGGGGAGAGGTAGGATAGTGCGTGGAGGGGAGTGGAGTGAGATGAGAGGGGAGAGGTAGGAGAGTGCGTGGAGTGAGATGAGAGGGGAGAGGTAGGAGAGTGCGTGGAGGGGAGTGGAGTGAGATGGGAGGGGAGAGGTAGGAGAGTGCGTGGAGGGGAGTGGAGTGAGATGATAGGGGAGGGGTAGGAGAGTGCGTGGAGGGGAGTGGAGTGAGATGAGAGGGGAGAGGTAGGAGAGTGCGTGGAGGGGAGTGGAGTGAGATGAGAGGGGAGAGGTAGGAGAGTGCGTGGAGGGGAGTGGAGTGAGATGAGAGGGGAGAGGTAGGAGAGTGCGTGGAGGGGAGTGGAGTGAGATGAGAGGGGATAGGTAGGAGAGTGCGTAGTGGGGGGGGGGCCGCCCCCGCTGGTGGGGGGGGGGCCGCCCCCGCTGGTGGGGGGGGGGACACGTGAGTTGTGCGCTGTAGGTGGCGCCCAGCGCCGCTGCGCTGTAAACTCCGCAAACCATCTGTCGTCAGCGATATCTTATCCTCCAATCGCGTCCTTCACAAACCTCCTCCACACACCCTCTGGCACACACACGCGCGCGTCACCAACCCCCGTCACCAACCCCCCCCGTCCGCCCTCGTCGTCCCTCCCCCCAGCCCCCTACACCCCCCAGGGCGCGCAGGAGGGGCTCTTCCCCGGCACGTGGTTCCTGGTGTACGTGGACGACAAGCACCGGCGGCGGTACGAGCGGCGGGCGCTCGCCCAGGACGGGCCCCTCGACCTGTCGCCCGTCGCCAGCGCCACGCCCGTGCCGCCCGAGGTGCGGGGGGGGGGGTGTGTCAGTGAGTCGGTCAACCGATGGCACCTGAGTCTGTCTCGTCACCTCCTGCCAGCGAGCATTCGACACTTGACGTGGCCTTAAAGTGCACCTGGCCTGGCACGGGTGCCGTGGTGACATCGCCGTCGCTTGGTGACGAATGGCGGGTATTGGTTTTGGTGTGGAGCGGCGGTGTCGCGGTTAGTGCCCTGCGCTATGAACCCGGCGACCCGAATTCGATTCCCGTTCACGGTCACCAACACCAGTGGCGATTATCTGAGCCGCTGCGGGGCCTCCCCTTGGTCGACTCGGCCTCAAATGAGTACCTGGTGCGGTGTGTAAACATCGCCACTGGTGAGACAAAGGTTGCCGGGCGTGGTGTTGGCCACCCCGCCCACTTTTCAGTGCTCACGAACAGCACTTCCCCCAACCGGTTTTAAGGCTACACTGGGGATACCTTGTCTTTGCGCGGGGTAGTGCGAGTGAGAGCGTGAGAGCGTGTGTCTGGGAGAGTATGTGTGTGTAGCTGTGTGTGTAGCTGTGTGACGTCACCCGGCTGTCGGTGCGTGTGTGCGGCAGTGGTCTGTGCGCCACGCCTCGGACCCAGTGAGCCGAGATCAACGCCCCCCCCCCCCCCCCCCGTGTCGCATGGTGGAGCAGGTGTCCAGCAGTCCGCTCAAGAAGGTCCCGCGCACGCCGAGCGCCGGAGGCGAGGGAGCCGCAGTGGAGAGCAACGGAGAGCACTAAGGGGGGCGAGTAGAACGGCGAACTCCCCTCGCTCACCGATCTCCGCTCGCCTCGCCCTGTCCAATCGCTTCACCTGTACGTGTCGCGTTAGGCCTGTAACAATTCCCCACCCTCCCGCCCCCCCCCACCCTCCCGCCCGGGTTCGTGTGTTTTAACGTCGTCGCGCGACGGGTCGCGGCCCGGTATTTACACGGCAAGCCGGTCGAGCCTCGAACTGCAAGTCGGTTTGAAATCGACCGCCCGGTCCGCTCCGTCTCCTGACCCCCGCCGCCTTTCTTTCCCCACTCTTCCCTTGCCTGCGTCATCTACTCCCCCACCACCTCACCCCTACCCCCCCTCGTCATCTTTCACCCCGTCCCCTCACCCGCTCGCCTCTCTGCTTATCTGCCATGGTCGCCCTGCTGCTGCTTGTTTAGAGAAACCCACGTTCCCGCCGTCCCGTGCGGTTTACCCCGCTGCCCGCTGCTGATGCCAGGCCCCGTCAAAAAACAAAAAGGCCAGGCTGTGACTGCAGGCGGTGCAGACGCACGTGCCCAGTCATCACGGATCAATTGCTACCGAGGTTAGAGAGGGGGGGAAAAGAGCGCTTTTACCGTTGGAAGCATGAAGCTGCATTTCATTTGTACTGTATAGCACAAACGTATCTTGTGATTACCACGCGCACGTGATGAACTTGTATATATTATAATAGTAGTAATATCTCTTTGGTTGCTGTTGATGTGCGTGCCGATTGCCACCACCCCCCCCCCGTCCTGTGTTTGTGACGTCTCTCCCGACTGTTCCTCTGCCCCGGAGAGTGCGGCGCGTGGTACTGTCGGCTGCGGATAGCAAAGTCTGGTCCACCACAGTAAAATCCCATTTACTCTCGATCTGAGCTGCCTCTGTGTGATGTGTCCCCTGTGTGTGTGGCTCCCCTGTGTGTGTGTGGGGCGTCCATGTGTGTGTGTGGGGCGTCCTTGTGTGTGTGTGGGGCGTCCGTGTGTGGGGAGGGTTGCTGGCTACACCACCCCCTCGTGCGCCATGCCGGCCTTTACAGCTGCCGATGCTCTCTACAACACGGCCTGTGGCAAGGCTGCACGGGGGGGGGGGGGGGTGGGAAATATTTTTGTGCGTGGGGAGTGGTGGCGATATAACATGCCGCGCGACAAATCCCAGGCAGCCACAGTTCAATTCCCGCTCGTGCCCAATAAGTGGCGAATATTTCAAATGTGTAACTGGTGGTGGTGTGCAAACATCTGCCCCTCCTGTGCCCTGCCGGCCTTCACAGGGTGCTGGCCAACAGCACTTGGTCCAACAGCCTGCGCAGGCTACACAGGGGACCTTAGTCTTTGTCGTGTAAACCACACAGACTTTACACCGTAACACGAAAAAATCAAGCGGCACTGATACAGCAAAATCCTATCGATATGTTTATTTACGGTTACAACTTTGCACAAAAAATGGTGGGGTGCGGGGGGTGGATGCCCCCGCTCCAAAGGAGTGGATTTGGTGGCTTGCTGTACAGATGGTGCTTTTATGGGTGGAAGGGGGCGGGGGGTCATCTCCAGAGTCATGTCGCGTGTGTAAATGTACAACGGGGGGGTGGGTTGACGTGTGACGTCACAACTAAACCGTGCACCCAACGCGACACGGAGCAGCGGCTGCTGCATGAGCCACGCGGCGCGTGCCAAACTATGATAAATGCTGCGCCACGAGTGGGGGGAGGGTGATATTGCTCACTACTTTGATTAAAAGAGTAGTATTATTAATAAGTCGGACGTCCACCACCACCGGCAGCCGCGAGATTTCGCGGGCGGACGCGAAAATGTGCTCTCGGCGAGCGGAGAAACTGGCGGAACGCCGAGCAGTTATTACTAAAATCGATATCCCGCCGTTACATTTTGCATAATATATCCTGCAATACGATCTCGGTTTCACTTCACAGGGTGGTTAGTGCACCCGATTTCTACATATACGGGCTTGTGCGTGCGTGTGTGTGTGCGCGTGTGTACGACACGACCGCCTACAGCAGTATAAAAGCGTAACACCTTGAGCGGTAATTCACATTGAGAGAAAGCGCTCGCGCGGATACAGCGGCTGCCACCTCCGAATAATACGCACAAAAAAACACACGGACGGTAAGAAGACTGATGATCCTCTCTCGGTGCCCAGCAGAGAGGAATCCCGAACAACCGGCGGTGTGCCGGTCGTAGGCACCACAGACAAAACACCAGGGACACGGTCAACATACATCGGAAGACTTCGGGACAGATTTCCCCCCACGGGACAGCTGCCGCGGGCAGAAGAGGATCCTGGGAAAACCAAAGGATGGGTGGCAACCTGACTGCTCGCCGCTGCTGCTTTGACAGGAATGCCGGCGTGCGAGCCGAAGCCACACGATCGAGCGTGGCAGCGGGGTTTCGGAGCACACCGGCGTGGCACACCGCGGCGTGTGATTAAAAGTTTTACCATAAAAAAAGGTGATGCACCCCCCCTGTAACTGGCTCATGGAAAAGCACCTACCCCACGCCCCCTCCGCCGACTCTGCAGTTTTTTTGGGAGGGGGGTTGTGGGGTAGGTCTATGGTAACGCTGCGTCCATGACCGCGACCCCGGTTTGATGTGCCGCGTGGGCGGCTGCGTGTGGCTCCTCATGGCTCCTCACACCTGCTGCATGGGCTTCAGGTCCGGAGAAACCTGTGCAAGGGGAGGGGACGACGTCCGTTAGCAACCGAACCACCCGACGCAATGACGACGATGCGGAGTTGTTGTTTTTTGTTCATTTTTTTTTGCACGAGGCCACGTAACCGTCTGGTCGGATCGATCGTATACGAGAGCCCTCCACCACCCGACGTTGGGTTACGTCAGGCGGTGGAGGGTCGGCCAGAAAGCGGTGCCAACAATTGCCCGACGCTCTGCGTTCCTATATTGGCTGGACGTTTGGCCGACTCCACAGGAACATCGTAGGAGCACCGCTGCCCCGGCCGCTTCCAAACTCAATATTCACGGTCGTTCAAATCCGAGTCATTAAAGTGCAAAAATAAAGTGGCCAATCGGACAATCCCGTTGCATCGACATGGCGCGCCGCCAAAGTTTTTGAGACGCGTTGGGCACAACGGCACCACGGGTGTCCGCGCCACGAGCTTCTTTGCACCGACGTTGAACAACATCCCCTTCACTCTGGCGCCCTCTAGGAACAAACACGTTCCTTCGCAGTGGGCAGGTAGGAACTTGGTTGGACAGCGCATTCGTGCGATCAGTGTCACGCGGCGCAAGCTGCGTGGGGCGGCGCGTCACGTGGTGCTGAGCCCGCCCGAAGCGCTCTATGAAATACAAATCGAGGGCGTGGCTGTGCACGACAGACAGACAGACAAATAATCCCTGGCGGGCAGTGTGGAACTGTTGTTCCTACCTGTAAAACTAAAACGTAACCTGGAAATCAATCGTTTGTGCAAGTTCAGGCAAAGGCAACCACTCACGCCCCCCCTACGACGCCTCGGGAACCGCCCCCTGCTCGACGGTGTCTACGGGTCGTGCCACGCGCCGCTGAACACGATGTCCAAAGACGTTTCGCTATCGCGGTGGGCCGAGCCAGCTTTCTGCAAAATCGGATCCTGAAGATGGTCTCCGAGTCACGGCGTGAAACGTCGGGTGCCAGGGCGACAAGATGTGACCTACCTCGCCTGGTATACAGGAGGTTGTGGGTTCAATCCCGACCCTGACGCCTGCTGTATATTGGGAGTTTGCGTGTCTCTCTCCCTGTGGTCGCGTGGATTTGTCTCCGGGTCCTCCGGTTTTTCCCTCCACATTTAGAATCAACATGCATTTAGAGTATTTGGCTGCTGTACATTTCCACGTGAAAAGCCCCCTTCGTTGAGCTATCGTTTGTGATAGCCAGGTCGCTTCTGAATAAGAGTTACATAGCTCAGTGGGCCTTACCTGCTAACATTTTAATGAAAAGTTTTAGTAATTGTGCCCAACCGAATGCTGCTGATCAACCACAGCCCCCGCTTCTCCCACCCACTGCTCCCACCCACCGCTTCCACCCACCGCTCCCACCCACCGCTCCGCCAAAGCACACCGCAACGCTACGAGAAAGCATCCTTTTTATCCGTGACCGCCAGGAACAATCCTCGGGGTGACACGTGTCGCGTGTCTCGTGTAAATGGCTGCCACCGCTGCTTCTGTTACGCGACGTTACATGGACGTTACACAATGCTATCGTGACGAGCGACGACGCCCGCCTGCCAAGTCAACAGGCAGCTGGGGAGGTGAGCCCAACGTTGCGTTCAAATCCGAGCGCCGGGGTTTCTTTTCAGGGATGGTGGAGATAGGGAGAGGTGGGTGGGGGGGTGATTAATGGAACTCCTCTACCGGTGTAATCTGGCACTGATGCCTCTGCTGTCGTGTAGCTGCACAAGCGAGTCGTGGTGATGGGGAGCGGTGGTGTAGCGGTTAGCGCGCCGCGGTGCGAACCCGGCAACCCGTGTTCGAGTCCCGCTCACGGCCAACACCAGTGATGATTATCTGAACCGGTCCTGGGCCTCCCCTAGGTCGACTCGGCTTCAAATTAGTACCTGGTGCGGTGTGTAAACATCGCCACTAGGGAGACAAAGGCGTGTCCGGCCTTCATAGGTGCTTGCTAAACAGCACTTGCCCCAACAGGCTGTTAAGGCTATACAGGGGATCTTTGTCTTTGGTGGTTGTTTTTGTCTGGTAGTGGGTGACTCAACAGGAATGCAATTGCGGCAGCCAAGTCGGGCCACACCAGTGAGCATTTCATGAACGCTGTCCAACTAAGGTTGAAAGCGTTCGTGTATTAGCTGTGTCCGTCTGTAACGTGGGGGGAGGGGGTGGCGTGGGGGGAGGGGGGTACGATGTCTCCATCCGAAACCGTAATAGAAACTTCGTGTTGCCATTTGGAACTCGCCCGACAGAAAACCGGCCACGTTAATCGTAGAGTGTATAAAAATAAGAGTGTACACTTCTGAAGCGCTTTTCACCCATAGCTCACAAGGCGCCGTACAAAACACGCACGCACGCACACACGCAGGCTCACACAAATCGGATCCAACCCCAAAACGAGCGGGGTATCAACGCGAGTCACCCGCTTGTTCCCCGTTGGGAAAGCCGCTATCTGACGCCCAACGTCTCACGGCGACCTACAGTCGGTACTGCTCCAGAACTACGCCCCGTGACCTCCCGTCCAGCGACATATATTTACACGGATGACCTCGTCGCGTGGCCGTAGGCAGGGGTGGGGGGGTGGGAGAGGGACGGGGTTGGGGGAGGGCAACTGACCTGGAAGCCGCTGCCAGTGCAGGCCTTGATGTCCTCGACGGAGAAGCCATTCCACACCTCGGTCAGAGTCAGGCCCTGGTCCTTGTCCACGTCAAACACCGCCTGGGGCAGCCGCAGCAGGAACAGCGTCGCATCGTGAAGAGGGGCAGCACAACAATGACGACAACAAGAGGTGTGTTGCTGCTGCACCAGGAGCACATCCGAGCACGAGATGCTTAGCTTCCGGGATGCGGTGGAGACTCGAGGGCATTCTGGGCCTCGACTCACAGATGCACCTACAACAACCATAAGTGGCGGTGACGTCACCATGTCGCGTGTGGCAGGCTAGGTGCACGTTGAGGCCACGTGGATAGATGCACAACCAGACTCGCTCGCAGCGACAGCCAAACGGACACCCAACGGGGCGTCCCCCACGCAGCACAAACCTCCGTCACACGTCCGTCACACAAACGTCATTACGCGTCACCAGTGCATCATCACTCATCACTACACCTCATCACTAATTACCGTACGCCGTCACACGTCACAGGTACATGCGGTGGTCACCTTCTCCGTGATGATGCGGTCCACGCAGTTCTTGCCAGTCAGGGGCAACTTGCACTCCTCCAGGATCTTGAAACCACCACCCTGCAAAGAATAAAAGATCCCCCGTGTCGCCTTAACAGGCTTGCCAGACCCATTCAGCCGTTTGTCATAACTTGAGACCGGCCTCCATTGCTCGAGCGGCTCACCGGTCAATAATTCAGTGGACACGCCACGCACACAAACACACAAAGCCTCGATAGCAAACAAGCGGCTGTGCTTACGATCGAGGCCGCTCACAAACGAGCAGGCGAGCGGGTGGCGGGCCGCACGACGGGCCAACTTCTACACTCGCCGGCCAATGGCCTGGCCCCCAGCGGACCGGACAACGCACGGTCCATTGCAGAGGTCTTTACCAACGGGCTTTGTCGCCCCGCACCCCAAAACGGCTGTTGACCGACCAGGGCCGACTCTTTTCGTCCAAGTCATTTGCAGGGCGCGTGCCAATATGCCGCTCGCTGGAACAAAAGGCCATCGATCGCCGTGTACAACATCACCCGCAAGGCAGGCGGAACGGGTGGAGCGGCAGAACCAGCACCGTCACGCCGTGCTGCGTCACGCCACGGAGAACGAGTGCCCGGCATCGAGGGGGGGGGGGGGGGGGAGGGACTACGGCTGGTGGGCGACTCGTGGCGACGCGGAGCAGCTTTTGCGGTTCCCAGGATATCGGCACACAACTTCCAAGGACTTCCTGAGCAACACGGCCACCCCTGCCACCGCCCCCCCCCACCGCCCCCGTCTTCCCCCCCCCCCACCCCGCCCCACCCTGCCCCCCCACCCCGCCCCACCCTGCCCCCCCACCCCGCCCCACCCTGCCCCCCCACCCCGCCCCACCCTGCCCCCCCACCCCGCCCCACCCTGCCCCCCCCACCACCGTGGAGGTGGAGGAGGATAATGATGCTGCTTGTGTGTTTTTATGGAGTTTCCGAATGAAAGGCCCAGTGATAACACCTTGTGCCGGGCACACAGCTCGGATTTACACGGGGCATACGTACGGCGCACGCGCGTGTGTGTGTGTGTGTGTGCGTATGTGCGCGTGCGTGTGCGTTCTCGTGTGTGTGTGCTCATGCGTGTGTGTGTGCGCACCTGTGAATGTGTGATTATCTGTGTGTTGAATGACATAGGGTGGCCCTACCTTGGCGTTGTGTTCCATCGTGATGACCACCTTTGTGCCAGCGCTGGCCACCAGATCCATAGCACCACCCATGCCCTTCACCATTTTACCCTGCACAAATACAAAGACCACCCATATAGCCTTCACATACTGTTGGGGCAAGTGCCGTTAGAGAGTGCCACTTATGAAGGCCGGCATGGCACACAATGGGGTGGGGGTGGCCAGCTCTATGCCCAGCCACCTTTGTCTCCCTAGTGGCGATGTTTACACATCGAGTCAAGGGAGGCCCAGGACCAGTTCAGATAATCGTCACTGGTATTGGCCACGAGCGGGAATCAAACTCGGGTCGCCGGGTTCAGAGTGCAGTGCGCTAACCGCTCCGCTAACGTTCCCACACTCGTACAGACAAAGGCAAAACTTCCCCCACCCTTGACGCAAGCCACACGTAGCATCGTACATTTATTTTCGTAACCCCCGAACAAAGCCAAGCAGAGAGGCAGAGCCCATCCCTCGCAGCCAGTCCCCCAACAGCGCTTGGCAACTTCCTTCATTTCTCAAAACCGAATGAAGCTGCCTGGGTTGTGGAGCGGCGTGTCGGGCGTCTAGGCGAGCGACGCCTTGCGGCACGGCCAAACAGCGCGTCGGACAGATGCGCAACCCTCCCTACTCTCCCCCTAATGAAGTGGCTGCTCCTGCTTGTGTGTGTGTGCGTGCGTGCGTTGATGCAAGGCGGCACAGCTCCAGCTCCTACCGGAATCATCCAGTTTGCCAGGTCACCGTACCGCGACACCTGCATGGCGCCCAGCATCGTGAGGTTCACGTGGCCCCTGCGGTCCGCACACGCCGGCATGTCAACGCCCCGCACAGCACACAAGGGCTCCTCCCCTTGACCCTGCTTAGCCTTTCGCAAGGGGTATTGGGGGCAGGAGGGGGGGGCGAGTGCTGTTCGCGAGCACCTATTAAAAGGCGGGAGCGGCGTGCGCGTGGTTTATACTGTTAAACTAAACCGTTTCTCCACGCAGAATAAACGGATTTTTGATTTCTCCCCTCTACTTAACATCTGCCGACATCGTCCCAAGCAATGTCCCCTGCATCCCCCCCCCCCTATTTTGTCACGTGACTTCATTTAACCCCCCCCCCCCACCACACAACTTGGAGGGGTGGTAGTAGTAGGTGGGGGGCGCGGCACGTTCCACGAGAACTGACCCGCGGATCATGGCGAAGGACTCGTCGCTGGAGAAGTAGGACGACCCGGGGATGACAGTCACCGTCTCCTTGCCTGGGGAACCGCGACACACACACACCGCAGGGTCAAGGTCAAGGTCACGGCGCCGTTGCACCGAGGTGGGAGAGAGCTCCAGAGAGCAGGGAGTGTCCCACCGGCAACAGCGAGCGATACGACATCGAAATAAAGTACGGCAATGAAGAAAATAGCAATCGGAGCAACAGCAAAACACAACCGAATAGAGATTCTCACTCGCCAACACTTGGTCCTGCCCACTGCTCAGGTAGTTCCAGCTGCACCCCCACTCGTTAGCACTGGAGAGGGTACAGCCAGTGCCGGATTAAGCTAGTGCGAGGCCTGTAGCATATGTTATAAAGGGGCCCGAAATAATAAAAACATGTAAATATTAAAATACAAATTGTTCACTTGAACAGTAAAGTTATTGTATTTTGTCATTTGCTTTACAGCCAGATAATACGACAAATCGCTAACCTTAAACACCCAGTCGTTCATAAAAGTTGAAGGCGGTGTAGTACTATGGTAATAGAGCAAGTGCAGAATCACTGAACCGGAATTGATAGCTTGAAAGCATTTAGCGCGGGGCCCTTGAAAGTGCGGGGCCCGTAGCATTTGAAGCTACTTTTGCTACTAGGATAATCCGGCACTGGGTACAGCTGGTGGTGCATACCCCAGTCAGCCAACCCATGGCACCTGCTGGGTCTGTCCAGTGACCTCCTGTCAGCGAGCCTTCGACATTTCACGTGGCCTCAAAGTGCACCAGGCCTGGCACAGGCGCTGTGATGACGTCACCGCCACTTCGTGGACGAATGGTGGGTCTTGGAATTGGTAGTCCCACCCACTACCCAAGCGGCCTCGCCCATTTATCAGGTAGCCCCACCCACTATTTACCCATCGTTCAGTTAACTCCGCCCATTGTTCTGGCAGCTCCGCCCACTACTCCAGTAGCCCCGCCCACTGCCCACATCACGAGGCCAGAACCATTTTTGAAAACCCAACCGAACCCAGCGGCTCCGTTCCCCCGTCCCTCCACCGCGACGGCATCGCACGCGTTGCCACCGCATTTCCAGGTCCTCCTTCTCCAGATGGCAAGGGCAGGTGCTCGCGATCGCCCTCCATATACGGGAGTCAGAGAACGCACGCGTGGTCACCGTTCGTCTGACTTGTCTCTAGCAATGTGCGTGTGCGGCTTGGCTGAGGGTGTCGTACCTGCATTGATGAGGTCAGGGTCCTGCTCCCCCTCCAGCGGGTACGGGCCCTGCACCGGACAACGGCGACAACATCAACACCCTCTCTCCCTACACCCGCGGCAAGTTCTGTACGTGCGTGTACGTTGAACGTCTTTGGCACCGTACGTAGCCAGCCGTGCTAATCGGAGGTTCTGTAACCAATGTTCAGGGGCCGCAACTAATGGCCTCCAGGGGCCTCCAGTGGCCCACGGGCCTTGCAAGGAAGAACACTGCCCGATATGGTTGCCATCACGTGGCCTCAAACGGCACCAAGCATGGCACAAGCGCCGTGGCGACGTCACCGCCACTCGGTGGCGAACGACTGTTGTTGTGCGAGTGTGTGCGTCTAAAGTGTGGCGAGCGGTGGGCTAGCGTGCAGAGTTCGATTCTCGCTCACGGCCACCGACACCAGTGACGATTATCTGAGCCGGTCCTGGGCCTCCTCTAGGTTGGCGTGAGCGTGCGTGTGTGAGCGTGCGTGTGAGCGTGCGAGCGTGTGAGCGTGCGTGCGAGCGAGTGTACGAGACAGTGTGTGTGCGAGCATGTGTGAAGGCGCGAGCACGCGCGTGCGGTGCTCACAAGTCCCAGCACGCCATTCTCGCTCTGCAAGTTGACCGTGATGTTGGCGGGGATGTAGTTGCTGGCGAGCATGGGGATGCCGATCCCCAGGTTGGCTGGGCGGCAGCAGGGCGGGCGGCGCCACCGTCGTCAAGGCCCATCAACGCTCGCTCCCACGCCACGCGACGATTTCACGCGGAACGCAAAAAAAACCGCCCGCGCCGAGTAACGGAACCGCCACAAACACCGGCGGCCCCCCCACCCCACCCACTCCACCCCCCCCCCCCCACCGAATTCGATTGCCGATTGTGATCGCCAAACGTCGGTGGCGGATATCTGAAACCCGTCGCAGCAACCCGAGTTGCATTCTCAATATCGGTGGCGAGTGGTATCCCAATTTCTGAACCGATCCTGACCGGCTTGGCCCAGCGGCTGAGCGAGCCCGCTCAGCCCGCTCAGCCCCCTTTAAAAGTGTGTGGCCTCCCTAACATCTTCCCCCACGCGATCACCCCTCTGAAGGTGAGAAACCCCCCCCCCCCCCCCCAAGGGGACCCAGGCCCAGCGAGACACGGCCGACGACGCAGATGACGTCACCAATCCCCGTCCAAGGGCACACACACGTGGGGACGGAGGTGACACCGATTCCCCCCCCCCCCCCCGCCAGGTATTTCCGCGTTACCCAATTCCTCGCCGAGCAATCGAACCGATAATCGGTGGGGGTAATTGATCGAAACACAGATAATTAATCGGATCGCAGCTCAGCTGTACACTGAAGCCAACGGCATTTTTGCAGGAAATCTTCAAAACTGCTTTCTGTGTTAAGTTTGTTGTCCTTCCCCCCGCACCTCCGATTAGCATGGTTGGCTACGCACAGTGAGAAAGAAGGTCACTCACATTCATTCATTACTCTCGTGGGTCGGGCAACCTAGCCTGGCGCGGTGAGGATACCGTACATGCCGTCCTCAAACTCCAGTGCGGCACGACGGATGATTCGCTCGCGGATGATGTCGGCTTCCTTGGTGGGGCGGGGAGAATCCTCCCCTTTTTTCCGCAGGGTCAGCCGCTGTGTGGGGGGGGGGGGCCGGGGAGAGAGCGGGGGGGCAGGGGATCAACGTAGCAGGTGGTGTCAGCCCGGTCAGTCACCAATGGACTCGCACCGAGATCCAGAGACCCAAAGATTCACGCGGAGGCCACGGACTCGCGGAGACTCAATTGTGATTAGAAGCCGGGTTCCCGTGCGTAGCGAGTCGCTGGTCTGGTCACCAACGACTGCACGCACTAAACAAACAAACAAAAAAATCCATCGCTAAATTCCATCTCTGAGTAGTTATAATATCGGTTTGACTACTTTGTGGGCCGGTCACTAAAAGAAAAAATACATTTTAGAAGTGGCTCAACAATATCCGCTTCTGCGGGCCGTTCCCCAACACGCCGCTGCGCCCGGGTTCCCGCTGGATTTTTTCGCCAGCAGCAGCACAGTCGCGGCGAAAGAAGATTTACAATTTTTGTCTCAAGTGGGGCGGCGCTTCACGCCTGCCTGCCTGCCTGCCCCCTCAAATGTAAATATAGCAATGAGGCAAACAGAAGCCCTGCCCACCATTACCCTCCAAAGAGCAGTCACGCACGTGGAAAACTTTAAATTTAGCCCGGTAGCATTTCTTTGCAACGTCCTTCCCCCGAATCGTTCGTCAGGGCCACCGCGCTGACGGCCACCACGGATTAGCCGGGCAACCCGGAGCAGCCATGCGGTGGAGCGTTGTGGTGCAGAGGTCAGCACGCCGAACTCTGAACCTAGCCACCCGAGTTGCATTCTAGGTCACGGCTCCACGTCGGTGGCAAGCGATGTCCGACTATATCCGAACCGGCCCTGGCCGGGCTGCCGTAGCGGTAGAGCGGGCGGGCTCCTCGCGACCGGAAGTCGAGAGTTCAAATCCTCGTCGGGGTGGGGCATTGACTTAGCCCCATCATCCCTCCAGGGTCGATACAACTGCATTTGCAAATGTCATTTTGTATCTAATCACCCTTACCCCGTGCAGCGATTGTTCAATGTTAAATGTGCAATTTTATTGAGGGAGTGTGTGTGTGTGTTGTTGTCGTGGTGTGGTCTGGGACTGTTCTTGCTGTTGTTTTGCTGGCTTGCCCAAGCTTGGGAATTGGTGGTGTACCTTATGCAATTTGAACTTATATACTTTATCTATTTTACGTATTTATTTTTAGCGATTCGCTTACCATTCCTATACTTTGCACTCCTAGAATTGTTAGTATTGTTTATTATTGTGACTTTCTGACCCGTGCCCCTACTGGAAAAATGCGACATAAAGAACTTCATAGCTCATCGGATTCCTCCTGCAGTCTAAATAAACATTCTGATTCTGAAAATTCGTACTCTACCACTTTGCGGTGAAATCAACCGTGGGGGGATGTCATTCGAACAGACTCGCCCCCGCCATAGCAACGTGAAGTTTCCACCACTCGCTCTGCGGGGCTGTGAACAGGAGGGCGAGCGCCAACCGTTGCCTCAACGCCAACCGGAGGAAGAAAATCGATTCCATTTCACCAAACCCGCAACCGACCAGCGTGGTGAAGTACGGTCAAACGCAACCCACCCCCCCCCCGCCCCCACAGCCGGCACGGCGTGTGGGAGGCTTCCGTCAAGCGGGGGACCGACACAGGCCGTGCCAATCGCCGGGGGAGTTTTACTTCACCGTTAAGCAATTGACGAGTTTGGGAAATGCGCGCACAAGGCAACCCGCGCGCCCGTCCCCACCACCCCGTCTCTGCGTGGTTGTGCAAAGGATCCCGCTACTTGTATATTCTGTTCTCGAATTACCATGGGCAGAGAAATGCCCCGCATATATCGGTGGGGAGGAGGGGAGGAGGGGGGGGGGCTTTTGCTTGAGTTGGGGGAGGGCTCCTGAAAGAATATTATAAACTATACTAAGTATGAAAAAATAAGAATAGGGTTTAATCTTTCTGGCAATGGTGGTCAGATGTTCAAACACCAAACAGACACCTTTTTAAAGGACTCAAGCCCGCATTAACCACAGACAGCAGCTGTGGTGAACATGTTGGGGGTGAGGTGGTGTTGGTGAGGGGTGGGCAGTGCGGTGGGATGAGGTGGTGTTGGTGGGGGGGGGGGCGGTGCGGGGGATGAAGTGGTGTTGGTGGGGGGGGGGGGGCAGTGCGGGGGATGAAGTGGTGTTGGTGGGGGGGGGGCGGTGCGGGGGATGAGGTGGTGTTGGTGGGGGGGGGGCGGTGCGGGGGATGAGGTGGTGTTGGTGGGGGGGGGGCGGTGCGGGGGATGAAGTGGTGTTGGTGGGGGGGGGGGGCGGTGCGGGGATAAGGTGGTGTTGGTGTGGGGGGGGGCGGTGTGGGGGATGAGGTAGTGTTGGTGTGGGGGGGGGGCGGTGTGGGGGATGAGGTGGTGTTAGGGGGGGCACCTCAATCCTCTTCTGGTACGATTTTCCCTTGATGACGCGCTTGACGAAGATGCCGGGAATGTGGACGTCCTCGGGGACAAAGGATCCCACGTCGACGATCTCCTCCACCTGGTGACCGCCCACAGTGGGGGGGGGGGGGGGGGGGGGGGTGAGGTGAGTGGGGGGCACAGCCCCAGAGGTTCACACAGCAGCAGCTCGGGAACGGAACCCCCCCCCCCCACGCCAAGGCCGTCGCTCGCGACGAGGCCGTCAAAACGGGGGCAAGTGGAAGGATGCAGAGCTGCTCGTGGTGACTATACATCCGCAGTAGATTTCTGGGTTTGGCAAAGCGACGATCTGGCCACATTTCTGGACAGCGGCGTGCGACCGCGGGTCTTCAATCATCCCGGCCACCACCAATCCCCCTCCCCCCCCCCCCCCCCCCGATTGAAACGCGACGACGCAACAACCGTAGAGGGCGGTCGTCACCTCGGCGATGGTGCACTTGGCAGCCTTGCACATGGGCTGGTTGAAGTTTCTGGCCGTCTTCCTGCAACACAAATGAATGGAAAAATGTAAACACGTAGAAAAGTGATGACACACTCGCAAATGCACGCGCGGATCGCGTCGTCGTTACGCCCGTAGCAGAGACCACACAGGCCGGGCAGTCTAGTCACCGATCTGTGTGCAGATTTCAGTTTTAACCCCCCACCCTCCCCACCCTCGTTTAATAGCGTAGTAGGTTTTATCAGGGTTCTCCGGTTTCCTCGCAGACCAGACCAAACCAAACTCTCACTACTCATGGAATTCTTGGCCAAACATCCCAATGTAGCGGCACCTTCCAGAAACACAGCCTGATCAGAGCCCTGCAGTGCAGTTTCCAACTATTCACTCCATCCCTGGGTGTCTGTGCGTGCGTGTGTGCATGTCAGTTGTGTGTGTGTCCGCGTGTGCGTGCGGTAATGTAACGGTCAGCGCGCTGCGTCACGAACCCGGCGACCCGGGTTTGACTCCTGCTCAAGGCCAACCAGTCCTGGGCCTCCCCTTGCTCAATTGAACTGAGTACCTGGTGCAGTGTGTAAACATCGCCACTAGGCGGTCGGGCGTGGTGCTTGCCACCCCCCCCCCCCGTTCCGGCCTTCATAGGTGCTCGCTAACAGCACTTGCCCCAACAGTCTGTTGAAGGCTATTCGGGGAATCATTGTCTATGTATGTCAGGTATATGCGTGCGCGTGTGAGGGCCCGACCGGAAGATAAGGTTGCCAGCACGGTCGGCCTTCCACGCCTTGACCAGCGCGTAGTCGCCGACGATCGATTTCTCCAGGATGTAGTTCCTTCCGTTGAACTGGGCAGCCTGCGCGCGGAGAGGGAACGTGAGAACTTTAGTTCGGTGGGAGAAGTAAAAATCACCGAATGATCACGCGCACGCATTTCACTGCCGACAATAACGACGACAATTCCACCACTCGACTATTGGTGGAGCCGGATCACCGCCTGGCTGGATTCCTTTCCTCTTCCTGCCTCCAAGTCTCCCTCCCTCCCTCCCTGGCTCCCTCCCTGGCTCCCTCCACCGTTGTTTTGTGCCCAATCGTCCCCCACCCACTCCCCCCCCCCCCACAACTCAACCAACGGTGCCTCTCGTGACGACAGCAAAATTAATTCCACTCGAGTAGTTTGACGCGAGCGTGTCGATGACCCGCTGGGTCAGCCACTTAGGGGGTATCCAGGGGGGAGGGGCCACTTACAGTGAGGTAGGCACTTCACGCGCGTTGCCGAGCAACCGCGGGCCACTTGACCGTGATGCTGGCTGTGCTTACGGTGGATTCGCGTCGTTACCCACACCGCACGGTTAATCCGTTTCGACGCTAACTAAATGGTCGCATATCTCTCATCGCCGCTTCCATCCGATACACGCGGCGCGAGGTGCTGTAGCAGCATCGGTGTAATGGTCAGGCTGGCACCTGTGTGGTACCGGTGTTAACGCTGGAGCTAGTGTGGGTACTTGTGTTGCGGCTGGAGCTAGTGTCAGTACTGGTGTTACAGCCGTCACTGTTGTGAATGCTAAGGCTGGCGCTAGTGTCAGTACTGGTGTTACAGCCGTCACTGTTGTGAATGCTAAGGCTGGCGCTAGTGCGGCTGCTGGTGTTGCAGTTGGAGCTAGTGTCAGTACTGATGTTACAGCTGTCACTGTTGTGAATGCTAAGGCTGGCGCTAGTGTCAGTACTGGTGTTGCGGCTGGAGCTAGTGTCAGTACTGATGTTACAGCTGTCACTGTTGTGAATGCTAAGGCTGGCGCTAGTGTCAGTACTGATGTTACAGCTGTCACTGTTGTGAATGCTAAGGCTGGCGCTAGTGTCAGCACTGGTGTTACAGCCGTCACTGTTGTGAATGCTAAGGCTGGCGCTAGTGCGGGTACTTGTGTTGCGGCTGGCGCCGGTGGTGTGGCGCGGTACCGGGCGCGGCTCGCTGGCGATGGCGACGGTGCCGTCGGCGCGGTACTTGATGGGCGCGCCGCCCTGGTGGAGCAGCGTGCCGTAGCCCGTGGCCGTGTAGAACGCCGGGATGCCGGCGCCGCCGGCGCGGATTCGCTCCGCGAGCGTGCCCTGGACACAAAAGACAAAGGTCCCCCGTGTAGCCTCTTAATGCGTCAAACAACCCCCACGACCGACACGGGGGAGGGAAGAGGGCCTTCATCCGCCCAGCAGTGGATTGACAAAGCGGGACCGATGCCGTTGTATGATGTACAAGTCCGCCACCAGCAGTCTCAACAGACTGAGAAATGTTCCTACGTTGAACTTCTTTTGCACCGTACGTAGCCAAACTGTGCTAATTCGGAGTCTGTTGGTCCAAGGAGTAAATACCTCTGCGCTTTGTGCAGGTTTCTTCTCTGCTAGGGTCACTTCCGGCCTTACTTATGGCGCACCAACAACACAAATATCCTCTCATCCACGCTGTTTTAGATCCTCGACAAAGTATCCGCAGTAAATTCCAAAGAGTTTGCAAATTCAGAGTCCCCGTACCTGACCAGCAAAGCCACAAAGTAGACGGAGGGGAGATGATCGGGAGACTCGGAAACAGAGAGAGAGAGACAGATATAGAGTGAGAAAGACAACAAGATAGACACGTGGAGAAAGAAACCCAGAGACACACAGGCTAGACAGACATTTAAAGACAAAGATCCCCCGTGTAGCCTTAACAAACTGTTGTGGCAAATGCTGTTAGAGAGACACACCTATGAAGGCCGTCACGGCACACGAGGGGGTGGGTGGCCAACACCACGCACGGCCGCCTTTGTCTCCCCAGCGGCGATGTTTACGCATGACACCAGGTACTCATTTAAGGCTGAGTCGACCTAGGGGAGACCCAGGACCGGTTCAAATAATTGTCACTGGTGTTGGCCATGAGCGGGAATCGAACTCGGGTTGCCGGGTTCGTAGTGCAGCACGCTAACCACTACACTACCGCTCCCCACTACACATAAAGACAAACACAAAGATCCCCTGTGTAGCCTTAACAGACTGTTGTGGCAAGTGCTTTTAGTGAGTAGCACCTATGAACGCCGGCACGACACACAAGGGGGCGAGTGGCCAACACTACGCACGGCCGACAAAGACCCACCCACACACACACTCCCTCCCCCCTATCTTCTTCCAGTCTCACGACCTCTCACCTTGTTTTTTTTTTACTTTAGATCTTGGATAGGGGGGAGTAGGTGGTTGGCGGGGGGGTGGGGGGGTGGAGGGGTGGAGGCGGCGAGTTACCTGGGGGGTGAGCTCCACCTCCAGCTCTCCAGACAGGTACTGGCGCTCAAACTCGGCGTTCTCGCCCACGTACGAGGACACCATCCGCTTGATCTGCCGCGTGTTCAGCAGCTTCCCCAGCCCAAATCCATCCACTCTGGAGGGGGGCGGCGGGGGGGGGGGGGGAGAGGGGGGGGGGGCACAATGTTAATTCTGTGCCTTTTGGCGTCATCTGGTCGAACACCATATGAGACTAGGCTCTAAAGAAAGCTGTCTCTGGTGTGGACCAATCAGTTTCAAAGACAATGCATAAATTATCAGAGTATTGTGTTTTGTTTGCATTTGACTGCAAGTATTGTGGTTAAACATTATTCCTTGCAAAAGGTGTCAGTTTTGTTGCCAGAAAAAAGGGGAAAAACCCTATTAGTAATGTTAATTCTGTTGCACGAAACCAGTTGGCGAAGGCGTTTTGCCAAAAATCTCATCGCGAGTACGTTTGGTATTTGCGCCGTCCCATTCTTATCGCGACGTTTTCACAGGCGGGTTTCAGTCTGCCGCGGTGGTTTCGCAGTAAGGGGGTGGATGCTATTGCACGCCTTTACCCAATTTAGTAATTTGCAAGTTAAACATATTTTTTTTGCGTGGTCAATTTGGAAGCAAGCTGGCCGAATGTTTTACGATTAACTCTGCAGGATTTTTGACGTCCACTTTGTAGCAGACGCAGACTGCGAATGGTTCACAAATCCGCATTGTTCACCAGCGCCAAGTGCAATCATCGTATTTTAGTCGACCATGACTGCAGCTGCTGCCCACCAATACCACCACCACCACAACTTTCCCTCACAGCAACATCTAACAACCAAACAGCGTCCGCCTGCATGTGCGACAGCTCCAGCCGCGTAGACTGAGGGGGCAACTGCGCGAGACATCCACACACCGAAAATCGACTGGAAAAACCACAGGCCGTCGTCAACTGGGTCAAAGACCACGGTGCCGGGTTACAGGCAGGCGGGCGCTGGCAGTACAGAAAGTGGGTTCATTTGACATCCGTACGACGGGGAGTGAGCGTTACACCCCACCCCCCCTCCGCCCTTCACCACGCACACGTGGGTTTTCGCCGGCTACTCTGGTTTCCTTCCTACATGTCTAAAAACCACTCAATGAAATTGTGCCAAACATCCCAAAATAGGATGGCAGAGCTTGGGCAACTGTGGGCGGTGCCGGTTCCAGGCGCCCCGGCTCTCATCTGTGTCCCCCCCCCCCCCCCCCGTGCAAACCGCACCGCCGTGTAGCACGGTTGGCTAGGCGCGGTGCGAAAGAAGTTGAACACACGTACGTACACAAAAACATTGCCGCGTTACGAACTCTACAGCAGGAGTCTTGAGATCCAAATCGATTCCTTTTCGCTCGCGAATAAGTCCACGATGAAGTGAGCTGCCGTGATCATCGGCCTGCCGACATATTATTATTGTCGACCGACTGGCCATTATGACGGCCACGATCCATCATCATCAGCCGTGATCGATCTGCTGCTGGATCAATCACGACTGACGATGACGATGACAGACGGTTGATGATAGATTTAAACGAGCGCTCAATTTCAGCTAAAACAGCCCGGCCGTCGACTAAACTCAGCGTTCCAGAAAACAACTCGTGAGAAATTAATCCCCGACTCAAAACTGAGCAGTGCCCAGGAGATTAAACGCCCCACAAGCAAACTTGGCCGCTTCTCATAGCCCAACGCTGGCGCGGTTGCTTGCAAGCGGCGTAGTCAATGATTTGCCCAACTCCCACTCGGGGAGGTTATCTGGATTGCACTGCTACCGGAGGCACTGTTGGCAAAGTCGTCACACTCGGGTTCACAAAAATAAAAACACATGAATGTAAACAGAGCCTATATCAAACTCCAGTTTGTCTACTTTTATTGCCAATCACCGCTGCCAAGTGCCCCCGGCAGCCGGAAGCAATAACCAAATGGATTGGTTCATCGTCGTAAATTCCCCATTTTTTTGTTGTCAATTTACACAAGTGATGTAATCCAGATTCGCATCGTCAACCCGTCCGTCATCGTTATCGTCAGCCGTGATTGATCCGGCAGTAGATCGATCACGGCTGATGATGATGTTGATGGATCGTGGCCGTCATAATGGGCAGTCGGTCGACAATAATACGTCGGCAGGTCGATGATCACGGCAGCGAACTTTATGCCGGACTTATTCGCGAGCGGAAAGGAATCAATAAAAAAAATGAAGGACGCTGCGGTTGGCCAGTGGTCGTGCACGCGCTGATAAATCGACAGCCTCCGTCTAATCTTTGCCACTGTTACTTCCTTACAGTGCGGGAACGATGCGACGGCGGCGAATAACATTTTTGCCAAAACTTTCAAGAGAATTCGATTTTCCATTCAATTTTGGGCGGGGAAGGTGGGGGTGGGGGAGGGGACGCAGCCGATTCCAGTGGCTGTAGGGGGGAGATCACACGAACCCCACCGAACATCCCTACCCTTCGTAGCACATCACCAGCGCTCCTATCGTGTGCCACGAAGCAGATCGCGTGCAATGTGCGAGTGCCATCGCCCCAAAACGTCGCCTGTTATGGATTTGTTTTCTCTCGCCAATTTTAAGGCCGCACATTGTTGTTGTTGTTGTTGACGAACGTGTCGAATAACTAATAGGGGTTTTCCCCTTTTTTCTGGCAACAAACCTGACACCTTTTGCAAGGAATAATGTTTAACCACAATACTTGCAGTCAAATGCAAACAAAAAACAATCTCTGATAATTTATGCATTGTCCTTGAAACTGCGTTGTCTTTGAACTGTGCTCCTTTTGGCGTCATCTGGTCGAACACCATATGAGACTAGGCTCTAAAGAAAGCTGTCTCTGGTGTAGACCAATCAGTTTCAAGGACAGTGCATAAATTATCAGAGTATTTTGTTTGGATTTGACTGCAAGTATTGTGGTTAACATTAACATGATTCCTTGCAAAAGGTGTCAGTTTTGTTGCCAGAAAAAAGGGGGAAAACCCTATTAGTATATTTTGGTACTGGCAAAGGAGGTCCCATGATGTGTCGAAGAACGTTGCCCAATTGCGCTTGTGCACCGCCACTGCCAATGCGTCAGCAGCAGTGTCACCAAATAACTTATCTCATTCAGGGCAAGGTCGGGGGAGCGGGAGCAGAGGGGATGGGGGGGGGTCATGCTGCTGCGAGGCATCGCGAAAGGCGCCGAGGTAATTCATAATTGACCCCCGGCCGCATGCCACATCGTGTCGTCGCCAATTTGTCGGGTGCGTCTTAACGAGTGCATCAGCTAATCGGCAGGATTAGCCGATGCGCCTCCTGCTGATTAGCCGATGCGCGTCTCCTCCCGGAGCCGAAATTCAAACCGTGAACGCCTCAAACCAGACGAAGCAGCGGACACGGAAGACAAGCAGAGCTCCGTCCCGTGTCTCCACGTACGAATAATAATAAAAAACAAAAAGTTTTAGTCCATCGGCCTACGGTAGTGGCTTTCCAGGAGCAGCGTTATCCAGCAGCGTTTTAAGAGAGAAAACTCTGGACCGGTTTCGACATTCTGGGTCTCATCAGCAGAGCGAGGATTATAAAACAAACGCTGCTGGACGACCAGACTGTTCTTGACAAGAGTATTCCATGTAAAAAAGATTGGGTACCTTATCAAGGCAAGCCAACAGGATGATGGGATACAAACAGAACTTATGTTTTCTTATATCCATGGTGCTTTAAGCCATCACAACATGAGTTTGCGTACGCGGTATTGCTTTAACACGAAGGCTTTCCCGGCCAATATTACCCATAATCGAGGTTTTTTGGGTTAGATCGCGTAAATCTACGTGTCAATTTGTAACGAATTGGCATGTTCTGTTTACGTGACAACCCTCGCTAATTGGCTGCGTCGGGTGGTGGCGGGTTTAACGACACATTTATATTTACGCGATCTAACCCAAAACACCTCTATTATGGTGTTGCTTTGAAGGGACGAACAGGATGGGGGGGGGGGCATGGTTTATACAGCTGCGTTTGTTTGACAAGCCCAACTGTTGTTGAGGCCAAGGTTTCTTAAACTCGCGCTGCTTGATGTTGGTTCTGGAAAGCCAATCGGTTGCCGACGGACAGAAACAAATGTTGTTATTTCTCTGTGGAAACACAGAATGTAACGGGATCCGACACGGAACCAAGTGGAAGGACAGGAGGTACCCCCCCCACACCACTTGCTTCATCATTAACTACAACCATCGGAGAGAGAGTCCTTTAGCTCGTTAATTATTTGCGTCGTTTAGAGAGCATTCAAGCAGACAATTACACAAGGCTCCGTTTGATATCGGCTGCCAAGACGCATGCGATCGGCCCAAGCTCGTTGGCGCGAATCGGTTAATTAGCCAAATTAGGGTTCAATTAAAATACCTGGAACTGAATAAATGGACACACGTGTACGCACACACACACACACGGCGAGACAGATTAACCCAGTCACCCACAGCCTGCTGGGAGACCCGTCACTGAAAACGCAGCAGTCCAGACTAAAGCTTATTATATTTCGATTTAAAGCTTTCGTGACGGCACGGAATCATCTTCTTGGTTCTTTCGGTAAAGTCACGTAGAAGGGAAATAATAAAATAATAAAAATAAAACATAATAAAATAATTCTCACGACGTTTCGGAGGCGACACAAGCTTCCGTCTTCAGGTGGAACCGTCACAGCACGATAGCTGTATCTTACTTGATTATTTTATTATTTCCCTTCTACGTGACTTTACCGAAAGAACCAAGAAGATGAAGCTTATTAGTTTTAGATTAATTTTTTGCATTATTGATAACCAGTTTTGTGGTCCTGTGAGGTCATGATGTGTAACTTAGAAACCGTGTCACCTCCACCACCTCCACCACCATCACCTCCAACACCACCAACACCAGCACCCGTGCGTGCTCACCCGGCGTTGTTGCTGACGGCAGTGATGTTCTTGACGCCTGACTGCACGAGCGCCTCCAGCAGGTTCTCGGGAATCCCGCACAGGCCGAAGCCTGTGGGTGTCAAAAACGCAGAGAAACGCCCCGTTAAGACGCACGCACGCCATGGGTGGGACCACACGTGATGGCACCTGCGTGACAGCTGGTGGTGTCACAGCTGGTGGCATCACAGCTGGTGGCATCACAGCCATGGACAGGACACATGACCCGTCTTTAGTGTGTTGTCATTCCCCCGCACTCCCGATTAGCACGGTTCGCTACGTACGGTGCAAAAGTTCAACATACAGTAGTTACATGACCTGGCATGACAGTGGCTCTCCAATGCTATGCCGCCCCCCCCCACACCCCACTCATGGAGGGGCAGCAGCGTAGTGGTCAGCGCACTGCGCTACATACAGACTCGAGTTCAATCCCTACCCACGACCAATGGCAGCGGTGAATGTTTGAACCGCTCATGGGCCTCCCCCCGGTAGACTCAGCCTCAAATGAGTACCTGGTGCGATGTGCAAACATCAGCACCGGGGAGACAAAGACGGCCGGGCGTGGTGCTGGCCACCCAACCACCTCGTGTACCGTGCCGGCCTTTATAGGTGCTACTCGCTAACAGCGCTTACCCCAAGAGTCTGTTACAGGCTACACGGGCGATCTTTGTGGCACATGGTGGTGCAGTGGGGAGCACAGGCGATGCATCTGCCAGTCATCTAGAGTCAGTCACACGTGTGTCCCATGGCCTCCTGCCAGCAAGCCTTCCACACTTCTCATGAAGGCATCAAAGTATGCACCTAGCCTGGCACAAGCATGCCCCCCCCCCCATTTCAGAAATTTCGTGCTACAAAGTGTAACTCAGAAACACGTGCACTGACAAATAAAATGGACCGAAAAGTGAAAATTACCGAAACAGTTATACGGGGGGGGGGGGGGGGAGATGACTGCAATTACACTGAGAGACAGGAAGTGGAATCTATGGATGAGACAACACAGGCAATTTCGAGATATTGTAAACTAATATTAATAATAACTTAGCAGGCGCGCGCCTTCCACTCTCACTGCCGTCCCCTCCGCGCCCCGTTTCCATTTTCGCTCGGCCGCCGGCGCTCTATAAATACCCGCGCCGTAGGAAAAAGCGACAAGAATATTCGTCCGGCCACCAAGCCGACCGGACTTGGGGACGATGTTTCCCCATGCGGCCCGGGAGAGCGCGGAGGCGCGGGCGCCACTGCGCTCTCGACGCACTTTGCCCCCTTCCCGCCGCCGCCGCCTCTCTGCAAACGCTCGAGGGTGCACGCGAGGACACGACCGGGGACACGCAGTGGCGGCGGCGGCGCGCGCTACGTGCCGCGGAACACGTTGCGTCGCGCCGAGAGAGTTTCGGGTGGCACGTGCTGCTGCTGCTGTAGTGGGGGGGGGTGGAGGGGACACGTCGCCTGTAGGGGAAGTGAGGAGGTGGTGGGGGCGGGGCATGGCGGGCGGGCGGGGTGGGGAGTGGTTTGGAGAGTTTTGCGGTGAGCGGTGGCGTTAGCTGTGAAGTGGCGCAGGCGTGGCGATTGCACCGAGGAACCGTGGCTGGAGGCCCCTCCATGCCGTGATATCAGGGCCCAATGTCAAGCAACGCTTACGCCACTTGGCCCACGTGCAACTCGCATAAAAACCCGCAGGCTTACCCGGAGAACGCCCCGTAGGCTCGCATGGAGAGCAATGCAACACAACGCGGACTGCGCAGTTGTTGACGTGGTTGTTGAGGTGCTACCCGGGTTGCAAGCGCATTTCAGATACTCAGACTAACAGAGAGATGCTAAAGTCACATATAGATGTATAGACACACCGATAGACCCATAGACTCACCACATAGAGACCCATAGACTCACCACACGGAAACCCATAGACTCACACAGAGCGTGCAGGCATTGTAACTGCACTAGAGCCCACGGGCAGAAGTGGGGTGCGGTGGTGCAGGCGTTGGGACTACGAAAGGTTGGCAGAAATTCAACAGAGGGGCCCCTCCGCATCTCTTCCCTTGCACGGGGGTGGGGAGGGGGGCCGTGGCAACCCCCACGGTGCACCACTGCTGGAAAGCTCCGTTTGTGTCGTGCGGAGGGACGAGTGGGGGCGGCAGGAGGCTGTGGAAGCGAGGGGCGGTGGGTGCGGTAGAGGGAGGAGGGAAGTTGTAAATTCAGCTCCCGTGTTCTTGTTATCAAAGTGAATGATCGTGGTGGTGGCGGCGGTGGTGGCGGGGGCATTGCGCCGTTTTTTGTTTTGTTAACACGGCCGCTGGCTCGCTGCCTACTGTATACAACGCGGGCAGCGCTCAATCCGCACCGTGCAAACTTTCCGGTGCGACGCCAGCGAAACCCGACAACGCAGCGGACTACGGCGCTTAACGCGGAAACAGAGTCATCCAGCCCGGCTCGCGTTTCTGATTTTCATTAAACCCCCCCCCACCACGCGATCGTTAGCGAGTGCGTCGACGGCGTGCTATTTGCGGCGGCGTCACTGCTCGTCACGTGCTGGTGTGGCAAGGTGTTCCAGGCTTGGTGTGGAAAGGTGTGCCAGGGTGTGACAGGGATATTGTGTCAAGGTATGCCAGATTTGGTGTGTCAAGGTGTACCAGGCTTGGTGTATCAAAGTGATGGTGGCCGTCATGGTGGCAGTGATGGTGGTGGTGATGGGGGCAGTGGTAGTGGCAGGGATGGTTGGCGGTCACGGTGATGGTGGCGCTGATGATGGCGGTGATGGTGTTTGTGGTAGTAATGGTGCCGGTGGTAGTGGTGGTGGCCATGATGGTGATGGTGGTAGTGGTGGCGATGGTTGGTGGTGGCAGTAGTGGCGTCGGTGGAAGTAATGGTGTAAGTGGTCATAGTGGTGGCGGTGATGGTGGTAGTGGTGGTGGTAGTGATGGCGGTGATGGTGGTAGTGGTAGTGATGGTGGTAGTGGTGGCGGTGATGGTGGTAGTGGTGGTGGTAGTGATGGCGGTGATGGTGGTAGTGGTAGTGATGGTGGTAGTGGTCGTGGCGGATGTGGCGGCGCGCACCCCCCACGAGGATGGTGGCCCCGTCGGGGATGTCCTTCACGGCTTCTTCGGGGGTGTTGAAGAACTGGGCGTCGCGCGACGACGTCACCGAAAAGGCCTGCGGGTGACACAACACGCCACAGCGTCAACCGCCAACCCCTGTTTTCGCCACGGAGTCCGACGGTTCGCCCCACGCGCCGGGGGCTTCTTCGGGGAGGGGGCGAGGCGCGTTAGGACGCACGCACCTCGACGGCACAAACGGAGAGCGACGCAACGCTGCGCTGTGACCTTGCGTAAAGGGACGGCGTGCACTCCAGGGGAGGGGAGGTTGGTGGGAGCACGAAACGGTCATTGTTAAACAAAACCTTAGACTCGCTTTAAACTGTAAACGGAATGATTAACAACGTGAGCTGCTTGTGTCTATCGTGCGTTCTGCTCTGGTGCTAACCCCCCACCCCCTCACAAACGCCATGCGTAGGAGGAAAGGCTTAATTCCACTCATGTTTGTATCAACATTCATATTTAGACTTGACGATAACAATTTAGTGGGTGTGGGTGGGGGGGAGGGAGGGGGTGTGGGGACGGGGCCCCCCCGAGCCTTCAGCAAGGGGGGCTGTGCCCCCCGCCACCCCGGACGTTAGGTGGGGGAGGGGAGGGGGGAGTGCTCGCGAGTACGAGACCCCATTCAGCAAGAAGCCCACATCTCCTTGAAACAAAACGAAACTCGCCCTTCAGTAAAAACAAAAACTGGTCACATGCTGCTCTGGTGGGGGGTGTGGTAGCGGCGGACAGTCACGTGTGGCAGCTTACCGCCTCCCCAGGCCACCGCCGCCACTACCACCACCACCACAACCCCCATCATCACACACCCTCTACCTGAGCCAGCACTGTATCAGCAGCGCATGTTTTCTCAAGGTTAGGGCAAGAACTGGCTAAACTGTAGGGCAAACACGCGCAACGCGCACGCGCGTGCGGGAACGCACAGCCAGTCGGCCAAGTTCAGCAGGGGGTAAGGAGGCTGAATGCGGCCAGAGCTCGCTGGCCCCGACTCGCCCCTCGAGTGGGTGGGTGGGTGGGCAGGGGCCAGCGATGGCCAGACAGCATGATGGGTCAAGGGCGACAGGAACAGGCGCGGTGGAGGTCAGCGACGGGGGCGGCGGCGGTGGTGGCGCGATGGGGTTAGAGGGCACAGATTGTCCCCGATAGTTCAGGACAGGCGGCGTGGTGTGGTGTGTGACGTGATGTGTGGTGGTGGTGGTGGTGCAATGCGCACGCTCTCGCGCGGCACGCCACACCGCAGGCACGCGCCGCACCGAGCGCAGCGAATCGCATGGCACAGACGGCCCAGCTGGCAGTCAATCATACACGGTGCAATGCGCCGTACACCACACCGCATCACACGGCATAGCGCACAGCACAAAAGCAGGTCACACAGCACTGTACATATAGACCGTTTAGAAATACGTACAGGCATTCTCAAGCTAGCAATGGATGAGAGTCTGACCACACCATGCCGGACATGGCAGTTTTTTTTTTACCATACTTCACCACGCTGGTTCGTGCTGATTGGGGAAGGTGGGGGGCAAGTGTGGGGGGAAGGGTGGGGGGGGGCGAGGTGGGGGGCAGGTAGAGGACAGGACTGGTTCCAATGTCACTCGCAACTGATGTTAGGTGTGTCCAGGAAATGAACTCGGGATCACTGGGTTCATAGCCCAGTGCAATAACCGCCGTGCCAGTAACCACTCAATCCACTGCACCGTACGCCATGCGGTACACCACACAGGACAACATTGGGCACAGCACAGGGCACAGGACACCGGACAGCGCACACCACATCACACACCACATCACACACCACAACACAGAACGCACTGCACAACACACATCAACCACGACACAGAAACACGTCACGCTGCATCAATGACCAAGGGGGATATCCAATCTGTGCGGTACGGCTGTTAAGACGATACGGTGATGTAAACAGCGGATTAGCGTGGCCATGGCACGGAGTTGAGCACGCCGTGCCACGAACCCAATAACCTCTCCTCAGCTACCAAGTAAGTAAGAACATTTGTGATTGCGCACTCTTATGAGTCCAGTCCATCACAAATGCCGCGTTGATCACACGTTGACCACACGTCTATGGCCAGTGGTGAACGATAGCTGAACCTGTCCTGAGTCTCCTCCTTCACCCCCCAACCCACCCACCCCAGACCCCGACCTGTACCAACATCGCGCTGACCAGTGCGGTAAAGTACGGTCAAAGAACCCCCATTGACTTGTATGGGTGTGGGGGAGCGGCGGGGGTAGGCCTTCATCCAGTAGTGGATCGACCAAGCGGCTACAAGTGATCATAGCTACTGCTGCTGCTGCTTCTGTGAAGTGGTGGGTGCGCTACCAAGACGCGGGGCCTGCGCCACTGGTCTTTTGGCCGAGATAGAGAGAGACGGACCGTGCCCTGCGAAGAAAGAAAAAACAAATCCGCTGGAATTTCCGTCACTGGCTGAACGCCAGCAGTAGGGGAGAGCAGCCATCGTGGTAGCGGCGTATTTGGGCCAGAGGTTACGGTGACACTGACAGGGCAAACCAGGCCATGGTCCGGGATCAGGGGGGCTGTCAACCCTGACACATGGACAACCCTGACACATGGACATACATGGCCCTGACACAACCCAAAAGCATGACAAAGACAAAGATCCCCCCCCCCCGTATAGCCTGAACAGACTGTTGGGGCAAGTACTGTTAGCGAGGAGCCCCCTATGAAGGCTGGCACGGCACACGAGGAGGTGGGTGGCCAACAGCACGCCCGGCCGCCTTTGTCTCCCCAGTGGCGATGTTTACACATCGCACCAGGTACTCATTTGAGGCTCAGTCGACCTAGGGGAGGCCCAGGACCGGTTCTGTTAATCGTCACTGGTGTTGGCCGTGAGCGGGAATGGAACTTGGGGCACCTGGTTTGTAGTGCAGCGCACTAACCCCTACACTACCGCACTACACACGAATGACACACACGCACACACACGCAACCTTCACACTCACACAACCCTGACACACACACATACGGTCACACACATGTACGGCCCTCACACGAAGATTGCCCGAATACCCATAGCTGAGGCACACGAACACGCGCGCCAGCTGTATACAGATACAATCCTATCAGACACACACACACGCAGCTGTGACACCGACACAACCCTGACACTACATATAGTCATGATACACAACATTTCTAACACACACACAGCCCTAACACGGAGATTGCCCTAATTCCATAGCTGAGGCACACAACACACTATGTTCTGGCACACACACACAGCCCTGACACACAGCCCTAATACACAGAAAGTCAAGAGAGACACAATACCCTGAGACACACACACAGCCCAGAGACACACACTGCCCTGACATACACACGGACAGCCCTGAGACACACACACACACAGCCCTGAGACACACACATAGTCCTGACACACACACTGCCATTGCACACAGACAGCCCTGAGACACACACAAAGCCTTGACATATACACACACAGGCCTGGGACACACACACAGGCCTGAGACACACACACAGTCCTGACACACACACAGCCCTGAGACACACAAAGACCTGAGACACACAAAGACCTGAGACACACACACAGGCCTGAGACACACACATCCTTGACACACACAACCCTGAGACACACACACACACCCTTGACACACACAGCACCCGTCCCCTCCTGACCCTGCATTCTCCACCCCATAAAAGCCAGAGGCGATGCGAACTGGGCGAGCTGAGAGAGATCGAGGGAATAAAGGAGCGCGGGCAGTGGGCAGGGAGAAGGGAGGGGAGAGCGAGGGGAGAGCGAGGGGAGAGTGTCAGTGAGGGCATATGGCTGTGTGATCAGCAGTCCTGGGCACAGGCAGAACCAACAACTTCGTCATCATCGTTCTCATCAGCAGCAGCAGCAACAGGCTGCGGAAATAGCAGCAACGTTGGCGGTGGTTAGCAACAGCAGCTGCCCACGGCACTATGCCGGGGACAAGTCCATTCTGCACAGGAGTGGCAGGTTGGCGTCTTCACAATGAAAGGTTGTTTACGTTTCGCGACGCGTGTTAAGGGGCGCGCGCGTGTGTTTGTGTACGCAGTGGAGAGTACACGTGTCTATGCAACGCGTGTTGTGAACACGTGGGTGTGCTAACGTGCGTGTACAGTATTCACAACAACGAGCGGAGCGCCGGGCCGATAAATACAGCAAGTTGGCACAGTAGGGGGGTCTGTCCCGAAATATCCTGCACCTAGCCTGGCACAGTAGGGGGTACAGCTGGTAGTGCATCTACCGGTCATCTCAGTCAGTCAACCCATGGCACCTGCTGGGTCTGTCCCGTGACCTTCCCATCAGCAGCGGCGCCTTCCGACACTTCACGGGGCAGCCTCAAGGTGCACCTAGCCTGGCACAAGCGCCGTGGCGACGTCACCGTCACTTCGTGGCGAAAATCGATTATTGGTGTCGGTACAGTATTCATTAGGTGTTAGCGAAGAGCAGCTTGCCCCAAAAGCTACGTTGAGGCCATACGGGTGAGCTTTGTCTTTGCATTACAATATTGCTGTGTACGGGGAGCGGTGGCACTGTGGTTTGGGGCACTGCGCTACGAACCCGGCGACCCGAGTTCGATTCCCGCTCACGACCAACACCGGTGACGATTTTCTGAACGGGTGCTGGGCCTCGTCTGGGTCTACTCGGCCTCAAATGGGGAGACAAAGGCGGTCGTTCGTGTTGCTAGCCACCCCCCCCCCCTCGTGTGCCTTGCCTAACATTGTGAGATGCTACTGGTTACCAGCGATGTGCACGAGATCTGCGTTGCGTGTGGACTGTGTACACGTGCGGCACATTTGTCAATCCACTGCTGGATGAGAGGTCTCCCCAACAAGCTGCGGGGGTCATACTTCACCATCACGGCAGCGACAAACTGCAGTTCTACTAAACTATACGAATACACAACAGCAACATTCGCCTCAACTTCACATTGTTTTTTGTGTTTTACACATCCCAATCAGCCACGCGGGTTCCCAGAGCGTGCATTAATTAAAACAGCATCATCGATTATGCAAGGCAAGCCAGGCGCTTTGCTTCAACCAAACGCTGGCGAACGGCCAAACGCTCAAGAGGTAACGAAGTGGAAGCCTCTCCTCCCCTTCACTCTCAAGACAATGGGGGGGCTCCCCCCTTGATGGTTCCACGCAAAAACGACGCAACGCACGGACGCAGCGGCGGCAGGCGGTCACGTAAAGGGCCTTCATACAGCAGTGGGTAGAGCAGGGCGCGCATGCGCAGTGGGGTGGACCACTCACCCGAGTCCATGGCACTCGGCCCGTGCCGCTGAGGCGAGTCGCCCCCGACAGGACGTGGCGGACGGAGAACATCTTCGCCTGCTGCTGCTGCTGATGATGATTTAGCTGCTGCTGCTGATGATGATGAGGAGCGAGTGGCGGTAAGAGCGCGCGCAAAGCCACGTCTATAAGGCGCGCGCCACCACGTCTAGCCCCGCCCCCTACCCACCACACACAGTCTAGCCCCGCCCCTACCCCCCTCCACACACAGTCTAGCCCCGCCCCCTACCCCCCACTCACGTCTAAATACGCCCCCTACCCCCACACACAGTCTAGCCCCGCCCCCTAACCCCCCCCACACAGTCTAGCCCCGCCCCTACCCCCCCACTCACGTCTAGCCCCGCCCCCTAACCCCCCCACACAGTCTAGCCCCGCCCCTACCCCCCCACTCACGTCTAGCCCCGCCCCCGTCTAGCCCCGCCCCCTACCCCCCACACACAGTCTAGCCCCGCCCCCTACCCCCCAAACAGTCTAGCCCCGCCCCCTACCCCCCACACAAGTCTAGCCCCGCCCCCTACCCCCCACACACAGCCTAGCCCCGCCCCCTACCCCCCACACAGTCTAGCCCCGCCCCCTACCCCCCACACACAGCCTAGCCCCGCCCCCTACCCCCCACACACAGCCTAGCCCCGCCCCCTACCCCCCACACAGCCTAGCCCCGCCCCCTACCCCCCACACACAGCCTAGCCCCGCCCCCTACCCCCCCACACAGTCTAGCCCCGCCCCCTACCCCCCCCACACACAGTCTAGCCCCGCCCCCACAAGTTCTCGCCCCACCCTTCGTGCAGTCTAGCCCCGCCCCTCACGACCTATCGCCCCGCCCCCTGCCCCCAAGGAGCATGGCCACGCCCATTGATGGGGGGAGGTTCTTTCGCCCCGCCCACAACTCAAAGCCTAGCCCCGCCCATCAGGTAATTAAACAAATTACACAAATCACGTGGTGGTGCTGCTGCTCCTGCGATGAAAGTGGTGCACAAGCACAATTAACAGCACAACGACAACAGTGCGTGTGGCCTTCAAAGTGAAACTATATAATAGGCGACGTTTCAAGCAATCATCCTATAGCACACACAAAGACATCTTACGCATTGGGGGGCAGCGTCTCTTCTTCATAGCGCGTGGAGTGTGTGCATGTTTACACATCTCACCGTATATGGCAGTCATTCTTCTTCTGAGCCTGGGGTGCGAGACATTGGCCAGATTTTGTTGAGAAGGTAAATCATCGAAAAAAAATTAAGCACGGGCACATAAGTTACAACTTCCTTTGTTTCATTAAACCTGTGTATTTATCAAGGCCGTAATTATATATATACATTGGGGGGGACACCCCCTCCCCCCATATATATTATAATTGCGGGACACATCCCCCCAAATATTCAAATATGCTCAAAATGCCCCCCCCCTCCCCCAATATATTGCTATAAAATGTATTTCTGTTTATATGATTGTGGTTATGGTTGTACTTTATTAATCCCTCATCTCTGCCATTACATACAATGAAACAAGAAAAAAGGTAAAAAAAAGAAAAAAACAGATAAATGTAATAAAATACACTATTAGACATTATTGTAAAAAATAAATAAAAAGCCCATTTTATGTGTTAGTGAATTTTTAAAAATATTTTAGGCAGGAAATGGCACGAAATTCGTTTTCAAATTTAGATGTTTTTTTTCTTGGGGGGGGACCACCAGACCCCCTGGACGATTTGGTCCCAACCACTGTTGACTCCATGGCTACGGCCTTGGTATCTATGAACATTATTACATTTTTTAACGATTGAGAACCAAAAGGGATGCAAGGCTGCAGCAAAGCTTATAAGGACCACCGCCTTATGGCGGTCTCACGTGGTAATCAGCCCCTCCCACCGCGCTACCAGCCCCTCCCACATCGCTACCAGCCCCTCCCACCGCACTACCAGCCCCTCCCACAACGCTACCAGCCCCTCCCACCGCACTACCAGCCCCTCCCACATCGCTACCAGCCCCTCCCACCGCACTACCAGCCCCTCCCACCGCACTACCAGCCCCTCCCACAACGCTACCAGCCCCTCCCACAACGCTACCAGCCCCTCCCACAACGCTACCAGCCCCTCCCACAACGCTACCAGCCCCTCCCACCGCACTACCAGCCCCTCCCACAACGCTACCAGCCCCTCCCACCACGCTACCAGCCCCTCCCACAACGCTACCAGCCCCTTCCACCGCACTACCAGCCCCTCCCACCGCGCTACCAGCCCCTCCCACAACGCTACCAGCCCCTCCCACAACGCTACCAACCCCTCCCACAACACTACCAGCCCCTCCCACCGCGCTACCAGCCCCTCCCACCGCGCTAGCAGCCCCTCCCACCGCGCTACCAGCCCCTCCCACAACACTACCAGCCCCTCCCACCGCACTACCAGCCCCTCCCACCGCGCTACCAGCCCCTCCCACCACGCTACCAGCCCCTCCCACAACGCTGCCAGCCCCTCCCACCGCCTGACGTCACCAGCGAGGCACGCGTCAGTCCACGTCTCCTGCACGCCACTCAGCCAGCGGGCAGGTCCCACGTGGCGCTACCGGTCACGCCTGGCCCAGGTGACCCCCCCCCATCCCCCACTGACCCCCCCCCCCTCCCACTTTGTCTACCGAGGCCCCTCCCCCTGGCACTTTGATTTTTCCATCAGCCGCATGCAAAATGAAATTGGTCGATGGGTCAAAAGGTCAGGCGACAAGCAACAATCAGCACCACCACAGCTGTGACAGGTTAACGTTTCTAGATTTGAAGTTTTCGTGACTGCAGGAATCCATACTCTTTGGTTCTTTCGGTAAAGTCGCGTAGATAAAAAATAAAAATAATAAATAAAAATGTGTCCATCTTCTCGGTTGAGGTTGCGTCTATGTTGATATATCTGGATGGCTTTCCCACTTCAGCAAAACAAAAACTTGTTTCTTGCTGTGGGTTTCCCACCTGATGATGATTGCTTGTGTTGCAATCGAAACGTCGTGATTTTATTTACTTTTATTTATTTTTAATTTCTATTTTTATTTTTTACCTACGTGACCTTTACCGAAAGAATCAAAGAGTAGGTGAGAGTTGAACGCGTTCCGTAAAAATCGAGCAGGATTGTTATGAGAGCTTGGAAAGGAGCTTCTTGGCTTTGGTCGGGAAATAAACTTTCGATTCTGATTAACAAGAGAAGGTGGTGGAGCAGTGCAACGGATAGAGGCAGGCGGAGAGGTGCTTGTGACCTGCAGTGTGGTGGAGTGGGTGGGTGAGATAGTCATCTCGGTCATCTCGGTCAGTCGACCCGTGGCACCTGCTGGGTCTGCCCCGTGACCTCCTGCCAGCGGGCGTTCGACACTTCACGTGGCCTCAAGGTGCACTTGGCCTGGCACAAGCGTCGTGGTGACGTCACCGCCACTTAGTGGCGAATGGCGATTGTTGTTGTTGTTGTTGGGTGAGATAGTGAGTGGGTGACTGAGCGAGCGGATGAGTGGGTGCGTGAATGGGTGAGATGGGTGAGTGTGTTGTTGTGACGACAAATACTGTTGGCGAGTAGCACCTATGAAGGTCGGAGGAGGTGGGTGGCCAACACCACGCCTGGTCGCCTCCGTCTCCCACATCGCACGAGGTACTCAACGAGGGCTGAGTCAACCAGGACCGGTTCAGATATTAGCCACTGACCTTCTGGACATCTGTGAAAAAGAGCTTTATAGCGCATCGGATTCCTCGAGTTAAAATTTATATTCTGATTCTGACAGTGAGCGGGAATCGAACTCGGGTAGTCGGATTCGTAGCGCAACGCGCTAACCACTGCGCCACCGCTCCCAAAGACAGACGCACACACACACACGCGTGTTCCCTTCCCTGCACAGTACAGCTCACACTCGGTCCAAGCGGCGTGAAGCGCTTCAAGCGATCTTTCTGTACAATCTCAGGCATGCGACTCACACAGAGACCTCGAGGGGACGCGGGGGATACGTGGGCCCTGAATGGGCCCTCGTGAGGACAGCCTGACGCGGAGCCACGGAGACCAGGAGTGGGCCATAATTCATTCATTCATAGAACAGGGGACACGTGTGAATCAAGTGGACCATAAATTTCGAGTTAAAGCTTTCGTGACTGCAGGGATTCATCTTCTTGGTTCTTTCGGTAAAGTCACGTAGAAGGGAAGTAATAAAATAATAAAAATAAAACATAATAAAATAATTCTCACGACGTTTCGGCCACAACGCAAGCAGCCGTCCTCATGTGAAGAATGAAAGCTTGGTGGTGTTTCATTCTTCACGTGAGGACGGCTGCTTGCGTTGTGGCCGAAACGTCGTGAGAATTATTTTATTATGTTTTATTTTTATTCTTTTATTACTTCCCTTCTACGTGACTTTACCAAGAAGAAAAAAAAAAGTGGACCATAATTAATGCATAGGACGAGGGGACACGGAACCACATAAGACCCTAAGTGGGCCCTGATTCATTAACCCACAGGACGGGACACAGAGACACGTGGGCGTTGACTGTGACTCTCATTCGTTCAGGGTGACCGAGAGCATGTGACATCAGGTGCCTAAATGGGTCCTCATTAATCAATTCATAAAAATTGATTAATGAGACATGTGGTTCCTCGTTCATTCAGGGGGGGGGGGAGAAAAAACGTGAAACATCGCGATAAATATGCCCTGAACGGGCGCTCATTCATTCATTCATTCACAGGACAGGGGGCATCATGGGACCCGAATAGGCCCTCATTCACTCACAGGGCAAGGAGACCCTGGGATACATGGGGCCCTAATCTGGATCATCAGTTATTGATTCACTCAGAGAGGAAAAGGGGACACGGGGACACGTTGGCCTTGAGTGGGACCCTCATTCATTGAGGGTGTAGAGGACAAGGGGGGGGGCAGGGTAAGTGGGGGGGGAGGAACGGAACGATACGGTGGGGGGGGGGTCAGCGGGGGACAGGAACACGGAGGACGGGTGGTGGCGTGGTCGTCATGGGGGGTGGGAGTGGGGTTATCGTGGGTCGTGTGATGGTGGGGGGGGGGGTGATGGGTGGGGGGTGATGGGTGGGGGGGGAGACAGGCGCGGGGCAGTCGGAGTCGGTCCGCGTGGCCTCGGTGTCAGCTGAGCGCCGCGTCACGTGAGCGGCGTCCCAGCGATTGCGCAATCGCGCACGCGGTGCTCCCACGTGGCGCGTGACGATGAGTGGGGGTGGGGGGGGGGGCATTGGACGAACGGGTGGTGGTGGTGGGGAGATGGCTGCGTCAGGCACAATGAGCATTGGTGCAGGGGGCAGTGGGGGGGGGGCACGGGGAGTTGAGACTCTGGGACAGGAGGGATGGGCCAAGGAAGGTGGGCAAAATGTTGGAAACAGCGGAGGTAATTCGATCCGTGCCCTGCATCTCCGTGGACACCATCGTGGGCCGGCAGTTCCTCTGAGTTGAGATCCAAGTGGAGCGGAGTTGGTTACGGTTCCACCGCGTCCCCACCAAATTTACTCGCGCTGCACGCGCCCGATGATTGTTCAACGCGTCCCACGCGACGCGCCTAGCAATTGGCGCTATCCGCCGTTCGTACAGCCGATTCAAATGCATATATTGAGATATCGGTGTGCGCGTGTGAGATTGCGAAACCCTGGTGGAACCGCGACACTTTGTAGGGAAGTCAACGATTACTTGGAGCCCCCCTTTAAAAACGGTGGCCTCCCCCACATCACCACGCCCCCCACCGCCCCCGAAGGCGTGAACCCCCCAAGGGGACCCAGGCCCAGCGAGACACGGCCGACGATGCAGACGACATCACCAATCCCAGCACGTCACCTCCCGTCCAGCGGCACACGTGGGTACGGAGGTGACGCTTATTCCTCCCCCCCGCCCCCACGTATTTCCGCGTTATCCAATTACCTACTAGCCGAGCAATCGAACCGATAATTGGTTGGGTAATCGATCGGATTGCAGCGCAGCTGTACACTGGAGCCGAGGGCGTTTTTGCAGGAAATCTTCAAATCTACTTTCTGTGTTTAGTTCGTTGTCCCCCCCCCCAACCTCCGATTAGCAACGGATGGCTACGCCCGGTGCGAAAGATGTTCAACGTACGTACAATAACCCTAACTCTGGGCAGCTAGGCTCCCTGCTATTTATCCCCCGTGGCTACCTTGCACACAGTGATAATAACTACAGCAGCTTGCACGTCCTTCGGGTCTGACCGTCTGTCCCTCCAGCCATCCAGCCAGTCAGCCAGAAAAACGTTTGTTCTTATTTTTCGATTTAAAGCTGTCTTTCCGACAGCCCTGTTCTTCACCTGAGGACGGCTGCTTGCGTTGTGGCCGAAACGTCGTGAGAATTGCATTTTATTACGTTTTATATTTATTATTTTATTATTTCCACATTCAGACGCTGTCTTTCCGACAGACCTGTTCTTCACCTGAGGACGGCTGCTTGCGTTGTGGCCGAAACGTCGTTAGAATTGTATTTTATGTTTTATTTTTTAAATTTTATTATTTCCCTTCTACGTGACTTTACCGAAAGAACCAAGAAAATTTGTTCTTATTAGTAGTAATAATACTATTGTAAAATCAAACTGTATTGTGCTCGTTCCGTGGCTCCACAGTTCAGCCGGTCGGTTCGCGTCCCAACGCAGGGTTTCATGACACACGACCTTGGCAAAAAGACGCGTCGACCGCGGTGTTGAATGTGATGCTTATGCATAATGTAGGGGCACACGTGACGCAAGCGTCAATGTAGGGGCACGCGTGACGCACGTGTAAACCACCACTCAATCATCAACCACTCTGGTCTATTCTTGCGCTTGATGGCAGCAGCGATGATGTCCAGGATCTCGATGTCAATGTGGAGGTGCTGCTGCTGCGAGCACGACGAGAGGGCTTCGGCAGAGAGAGAGTTCGTGTGGTGCTGCTGTTCCTCCTCCTGCTGCTCCCTTGAAGGGTGTAGACCACAGTGCGGTTACGGTGCGGCCCGTAGTGTGGGTGGCATGGCCACATTGTGGCTTGTGTCTTTAATATGTCTCTATGATCTTCTTGGTTCTTTCGGTAAAGTCACGTAGAATGGAAATAATAAACTAATAAAAATAAAACATAATAAAATAATTCTCACGACGTTTCGGCCACAACGCAAGCAGCCGTCCTCAGGTGAAGAACAGGTCTGTCGAGAAGACAGTCTGAATGACACACTCCAGGCTTAAATAGTCGCTCCAAGCCTGGAGTGTGTCATTCAGACTGTCTTCTCGACAGACCTGTTCTTCACCCGAGGACAGCTGCTTGCGTTGTGGCCGAAACGTCGTGAGAATTATTTTATTATGTTTTATTTTTATTATTTTATTATTTACATTCTACGTGACTTTACCGAAAGAACCAAGAAGATGAATCCCTGCAGTCACGAAAGCTTTAAATCGAAATGTCTCTATGAGTCTTTATGTATCTCTGTGAGTCTCTATGGGTTTACTGTGTGGCCCATAGTGTGGGTGGCATGGCCACATTGTGGCTTGTGTCTTTAATGTGTCTCTATGTATCTCTATGAGTCTCTGTGAGTCTCTATGTATCTCTACGAGTCTCTGTGAGTCTCTATGTATCTCTATGCATCTCTATGAGTCTCCGTGAGTCTGTATGGGTTTACTGTGTGGTCCACAGTGTGGGTTGCATGGCCACAATCGCACCACTGTGACTTGTGTCTTAGACGTACTGTATCTCTATGGGTGTCTATGTAACTCTGTATCTATGTGTGTCTCTTACGTACATATCTCTGTGGGTCTCGATGAGTTCCTATGGGTCGCAATGTATCTCTGTATATCTCTATTTACCTATGAGTTTACAATATGGTTCGTAGTTGTATGAGTAGACACTGGATTTACACTATCAGACCTCCTTTACCAGTGGCAAAATATAGTGATAGGGTTTTTACCCTTTCAACTGGTACAAAAACTGACACCTTTATACAAGTACCAGTTGAAAGGGTAAAAACCTATCACTATATTTTGCCACTGGTAAAGGAGGTCTCATAGTGTAAATGCTTACCCCGAGCTCTCAATACTCTGATAGTGCGCTGTTTTTGAGTTGTACGCCTTTTGGCGTCATCTGGTCCAACACCAATGGAGACTAGGCTCTAAGAAAAGCTGTCTCGTGTGTGGACCAATCAACTTCAACGACAGTGCATATCATTATCAGAGTTGTTTCTTTTTGTTTGCATTTTGACTGCTTGTGTTGTGGTTATTGCAAACATGATGCCTTGTATAAAGGTGTCAGTTTTTGTACCAGTTGAAAGGGTAAAAACCTATCACTATAAAGCACTGGAGTTATGCACTTTTAAATCTAGATTGAAACCCCATTTCTTTAGAACTGTTTTTTGTGTTTAGTTTGTGGTCCTTCTCCGCACCTCCGATCAGCAACGGTTGGCTGCGTACGGTGCGAAAGAAGTTCAACGCGCATACATAATTTGAGTTGCATCACTTCGCCTGTATACTGATGACATGAGATGTAGACCAGCTGAGATCATCGCCAGGTTACAAATTGGCATCGTTCAAACGTCCTCAAATACCTGGAACTCGCACGGAGAAAAAAAAATCCCCGGTTTAACAAAGCAAACCGGTTAACGTCGGGTTTTACGAAAACCGGTTATTACCGCTTTTCTTCACGCCGGTTTTCGGCACAGATACGCAATGTCGACGGAACAAGAAACGCGGCACGTGTTCCGGATTTTTGTTTGTTGCACCAAGATACAAAGACGGCTGCCGCCACGCAACTGAGGAGCAGAGCGATGGGCCAATGGACCGCTCATCCGGAGAACTCCGGTTCGACTCCCTGTTCCGAGTCTCGACAGTTGCTGCTTTACCCGTTTTTTTTTTGACTGATAAACGAGGGCAAATGCACCGCGCCCTGACGTGAGTTTGTACTTTCGCGCGTGATTCTGAGTAAGCGAAACAATTTGTCTTCTTGGTTCTTTCGGTAAAGTCACGTAGAAGGGAAATAATAAAATAATAAAAATAAAACATAATAAAATAAAATAATTCTCACGACGTTTCGGCCCCAACGCAAGCAGCCGTCCTCAGGTGAAGAACAGGTCTGTCGGAAAGACAGCGTTTAATTTTTATTATTTTCTGATTTCCCTTCTACGTGACTTTACCGAAAGAACCAAGAAGATGAATCCCTGCAGTCACGAAAGCTTTACATCGAAACGAAACAATTTGTCTTTAATTTTTATCCGGGTAAGGCCTCACTGAGCTACTCACCTCTTTTTCAGAAACGATCTGGCTATCACAAATGACAGCTCGACGAAGCGGGCTCATCGTCATCATCATCATGTCGAAATGTATTGCAGTAGCCAAATACTCTAAACGCGTGGTGTCGATTCTAAATGTGGAGGGAAAAACCGGAGGACCCGGAGAAAAATCAACGCGATCACGGGGAGAGAGACACGCAAACTCCAAATATACAGCAGGCGTCGTAAGGGTCGTCATCGAACCCACGACCCCCTGTATACCAGGCGAGGTAGTTAACATCTCCTAGCCACCGTGATGATGATGAGAGACACGCAAACTCCAAATATACAGCAGGCGTCGTCAGGGTCGTTATCGAACCCACGACGCCCTGTAGACCAGGCGAGGTAGTTAACATCTCCTAGCCACCGTGATGATGATGAGAGACACGCAAACTCCACATATACAGCAGGAGTCGTCGGGGTCGTTATCGAACCCACGACCTCCTGTGTACCAGGCGAGGAAGTTAACATCTCACCACAGAGAGAGAGAGACACGCAAACTCCAAATATAAAGCAGGCGTCAGGATCGGGATCGAACCCACAACCTCCTGCATGCCCGGCGAGGCAATTAACACCTCGCTACCGCGGGTGTCTAGAAGTCTGCATTAGCAAGCGTTAGATTGGCAAGAGATGCACGCACGCGTGTGTCTTTGTGTGTTGTTGTGTGTGTGCACGGTACGGTGTGGGGAGTGGTGGTGCAGTGGTTAGCACGCTGCACTCGAAATCTGGCACAAAGCCGAGTTCACGAATTATTCTCCACGACCAACTTCAGTTGCGATTCCAGTACAGTATCTGAACCGGCCCTAGGCCTCTCCCCTAGGTTGACCCAGCCTTAAAAATAACTACCTGGTGCGGTATATAAACATCAGCACTGGGGAGACAAAGGTGGCCGGGTATAGTGGCTGCCCTCCCCCCAATCGCCCCCTCGTGTGCCTTTCGGACCCGAATAGGTGCTACTCCCTATCAGCACTTGCCCCGAACAGCCTGTTAAAGGCTACCTGGGGGATCTTTGTGCGCGCCTTTGTTCAGAACAGGGGGTCATCGATCAGCTGACCCACCCCCTCACCTCGTTCAGACTGCGGGAACAGCCTCGGGTCTAGGAGCAGGAGCGCGAGACCTTTAACCCAATACCCTTAACCCAGTTACACAGCAGCAGCAGCGGCAGCAGCCATCGGCAAGATAAGCGCCGGTGACGTCATCGCGGCTTTCGTGCCAGGCTAGGTGCACTATTGAGCGTCACGCCAAGTATCGGTGTTCTTCGTTGCAAGGCCACCAGGGGCCGCCCCCCCCCCCCCCCCGACAATACACAGCATCGTAAGACCCCTCACCCTCCCCCATCATTGTGGCTGTCAAACACCCAATGGTTTAAAATGTATGGTGGCCCCTGACATTGACGATGTCAGTGTTGTGTATTTTTATCTCCAACACACCGGCGTGATTTACGAGTAAGGAATTTGCACGTTTTGTTTACGTGACAACACCTTCCTAATTGGCTGTGTCGGGTGGTGGCGGGTTTCACGACGCATTCATTTCTTGATTTGAAGCTTTCGTGACTGCAGGAATCCATACTCTTTGGTTCTTTCGGTAAAGTCACGTGGGTAGAAAAATAAAACAAAACATAATATATCACGACGTTTCGATCGCGACACAAGCGGTCGTCCTCAGACGGAAAAAATAATCCAGCAGTGAAACTGCTGAACCAGCGAGAGAGCTGTTACAACAAGAGGCTATTTGTGTGGCGATGGGCAAGCAAGCGGGGTCTGAGCTGGAAAAGAATCCCATCCCCGGACGCAAGCACGTCAGTTGTGTTAATGGGGGAGATGAGGGAGAGAGAGATTAGGGAGAGAGATTAGCATGAGATGAGCTTCCGTCACCGCATAAGAGCATTGTCCACGCTTACACGCACAACAGCAGTGTTCATGGGAGATTAGCGCTATGTTGATGGGAGAGATTAGGCAGGGAGATTAGGAGGATTAGTAAGTTAATGTCATGTCTGTGTGTAACACAAACTGCGGCGCTGCCAACTGCGCTGTGAGAGGCAAGCGCATAAGAGCAAGAGATCCACCGCAACAACGGTGGTCGCGCCAGTGAGACACAAAGCCCATCACACAGCCAGAACCATCGGTACATCGAGGTTTGGGGGAACAGTGGTGGCCATGTTAGTGAGACCCCAGCTCGTTAATGCAGAGGCACCCAACAGGGCAATGCAACTCAGAGAGTCGGAGACAACAGCCAAACGGCAGGAAGGATGGAAGCACCACAGCAAGTGACGGCTTTGCTTGGTTCATAACGTCCTTCCAATGATTGCTCAGCTTATACCCATCTTCTCGGCTGAAATTGTCTCTGTGTTTATATATCTGGATGGTTTCATGGACAAATCTTTGATTGTACACCGAAGCTTTGCAGAGTACCTTGGTCTTGGAAAAAACAATATCGTGCGAGCCCACTGCGTTATAACAATGATCAGCCACTGCAGAGGTATTGCTTCTGCCGTGTTTCAAATCTGCTTTGTGTTCGCGAACACGGTCCGAGACATGTCGTTTCGTTTCCCCAATGTAACTGCTGCCACAGACACAACTTAGTTTGTAGACACCAGGGTATTGCATGTCAGGAATGACATCCTTCACAGATGGGATCAAATCACGGATTTTGTGTACTGTATTGAATCGGACCTGGATCTTGTGTTTGTTTAAGATTTTGGAAATCTTTTTGGTAACACCTGCTATGTATGGCAAGGTGATGGTTTTGATTGGGTCCTCAGATGGTTGTCTCCCCATGGTTGGAGCTTTGCGGATTGTGCGGTCTGAGTATCCATTCATCTTGAGGGCTTGGTGTACGTGCCCCAGTTCACTGGCGAGGTGGCGCTGGTCGGAGATGCAGCGGGGGCCCTATGGTGTAGTGTTTTGATGAGGGAATTCTTCTGTGCCGGATGGTGGTGGGAGTCAGGCTTTAGATAGGAATCCGTGTGGGTGGCTTTCCTGTAGATGGAATGTCTCAACGAGCCATCGGGTCTCTTCTCGATCAAAACATCCAGGAATGGTAGCTTGCCATCATTTTCCACTTCCATGGTGAATTTGATGGATGGGTGTATGGAATTTATGTGGTTGAAAAAATGGTTCAGTGCTGGCTGGCCATGTGGCCAGATGACGAAAGTGTCATCTACAAATCTCTTCTACAGGGAAGGACGTAGGGTGGATGTCAGGATGGCATCTGTTTCATATTTCTCCATGAAAACATTCGCTACCACTGGTGATAAGGGAGAACCCATAGGGGTACCTTCATTTTGTTTGTAGAATGTACAATTCCAGATGAAGTAAATGTTGGTAAGGCAGTGCCTCACCAAAGTTGGTACATCAGGATTCAGTCCCTGTTGGACCAAGTCTTCAATAATTGCAATGGTGTCAGGTACAGGTACCTTGGTGAACAGAGAGACTACATCGAAGCTGACAAGCAAATCATCTGGAGACAGTGAAATGTCCTTGATTAAAGAAACCATTACATTCGATAACATTAAAACAAATTTAAAGTAAGCTTTATTTAAAACAGAAATTAATATGGTAAAGAAAAAAATGTTTGGGGTCAATTAAATTGGAGTGCCGCAAGACATCTGGACCACCGTGTACAAGGTGATTCTGCTCCCAGCTGATTTTTGCTGGAAGGGGAATTTAATATGAGCCCACTCTTGAAAATTTGATTTCACCCTGGTTAAACAAAGATAAACTTAAAATGTGAAACATCTTTTCTGGGATCATGGACTCAAAAGGCTCGCAGATAACAGTTCGCTCATGTGGCAGAACCAGGTGTTAAAAAGGTGAACGGGCAGGAGTCACACTATACGCGTGTATGTTGAACTTCTTTCGCACCGTACGTAGCCAACCGCGCTAATCGGAGGTGCGCACGGGGGGGTGGGAGGCTGAAGGACAACAAACTAAACACACAAAAACACTTGTAAAGAAATTAGTTTTCAAACAAACATTAACGGCAACGGTCATTCGCTACCGCAATTGGCGGGTGACGTTACCCGCGCCGTTTGTGCCAGGCTAGGTGCACTTTGAGGCCACGTGAATAAGTCGAGGGCTCCTAGGCTGGCACAAGCGCCGCGGTGGTGTCACTCGCAACGTATTTGGCCATGGCGGTTGTTGTTGTTGTTGTTGTTGTTTTTCCTGTGCCGGCCTTAAACACATTGTCCTGCGGAGGGAGCTGGTAGGAACGTTGGGTTGCTCAGTCAATGGCCTGCAGGGTCAACGGCGGCGTGGTGTATTCCGCAAATATGGCCGACTGTGAGGGCGGGCACAAGCCGGCGTGAGTTTGTTAAACGTTGAGTTTTATAAGGGCACCACGGGGTGACCAGCCCCTCCCCACCCAGCCCCACCCCTCCCACGCCCAACCCTCCCCACCCAGCCCTTCCCCACCCAGCCCCACACCTCCCACCCCCCACCCAGTCCCACCCTCCCCACCCAGCCCTTCCCCACCCACCCCTCCCCACCCAGCCCTTCCCCACCCTCCCCATCCAGCCCCTCCCCACCATCCCCTTTCCACCCAGCCCCACGACGGACAGACGGACACAATAATCCCCTGTGGGCTGGTGTAACCAGGAGGGTGCTACCAGTACAGTATAAACAATATCGTTAATTGTTACATTGAATCACAGTTCCTATGATCATTGTTACATTGTTTTTATTGGTTTATTTTGGTGATTTCGAAAACGTTTTGGCCATATTTGTTTGTTGTAGTACAGAGTCAGCCTGATAACTTTAATCTAAATTGTCTAATGGTTGTTATTGTTTGATTTGCATCCCACTGGGATTTTTGTACACAGCGTTAAAATGCGGTGTTTTTTTCTGGAAGACTTTGCTGTTTTTTCCTGGATTTTTCTGTTGCGTGTAGTCACTTGAAGATGTTTCTTGTTCACGTTTGTTTGTTGCGGTTGCACCCGATTGAAGAGCCGAATGGCTCACAGGACTATACCTAATACATGAATTTAACTGAACTAATAGGTGCTCGCTAACAGCACTTGCCCCTAAAGTATGTTACAGGCTATGGGATCTTTGTTTTGTGTGTATGGGGAGCGCTCGTGTATTGGTGAGTCCACAGCGCCTCAATGACGCATTTCTAAACACGTCCAGGTCGACTCAGCCTCAAATTAGTACCTGGTGCGCTGGAGAAACATCAGCACTGGGGAGACAAAGGCGGCCGGGCGTGGTGCTGGCTTCGTATGTGCTACTCGCTAACAGCACTTGCCCTAACAGCCTGTTAAGGCTACACGGGGGCGGGGGGGTCTTTGTCTTTGTTGTGTATAACAGCACGCAACCAAAGTGCACCTAGCCTGGCGCACGCGTCACCGCCACTTAGTCGTGGTGGTTGTTGTGTTCCATCTGAGCTGTGTCGCGCTGAGTGGTTGCTATGGTGACACGTATGAGCGGTTGCCGTGGCGACTCACTCGTCACTCCACCACAGCCTCAGCGCTGCCCGCTCCCTGGAGGGGCACTGGGGACCCGGGAGGGATCCAAGCGGGATCACAGTGGGATCACAGTGGGATCACAGTGGGATCACAATGGGATCACAGTGGGATCACAGTGGGATCATAGTGGGATCATAGTGGGATCACAATGGGATCACAGTGGGGTCACAGTGGGATCACAGTGGGATCACAGTGGGATCACAATGGGATCACAGTGGGATCACAATGGGATCACAGTGGGATCACAATGGGATCACAGTGGGATCGCAGTGGGATCACAGTGGGATCACAGCGGGATCATAGTGGGATCACAGTAGGATCATAGCGGGATCACAGTGGGATCACAGTGGGATCACAATGGGATCACAGTGGGATCACAGTGGGACCATAGTGGAATCACAGTGGGATCATAGCGGGATCACAATGGGATCACAGCGGGATCTTAGCGGGATCACAGTAGGATCACAGTGGGATCACAGTGGGATCATAGCGGGATCACAGTGGGATCATAGCGGGATCACAGTAGGATCACAGTGGGATCACAGTGGGATCATAGCGGGATCACAGTGGGATCACAGTGGGATCATAGCGGGATCATAGCGGGATCACAGTGGGATCACAGTGGGATCATAGCGGGTTCATAGCGGGATCACAGTGGGATCATAGCGGGATCACAGTGGGATCACAGTGGGATCCAAGCGGGATCATAGCAGGATCACAGTGGCATCACAGTGGGATCAAATCGGGATCAAATCGGGATCAAAGTGGGATCAAAGTGGGATCAAAGTGGGATCACAGTGGGATCACAGGAAGTGTAAACGTGTTTTCAGGATCCGTCGTCACGATGCTCCGCTGCTCAAATGAGCGTTGAGGCATCGGTGCCCATCTCCCGTTTACATCTCTGAGCCAGTGGTGGCAATTCCACATTGCTATGGCGGCGTGGGGAGGTCGCGATTCTACCCAGCATCGCTACTGGAGCAGAGAGGTCTCAGCGGCTCCTCTGGCACGGAGTGGAGGAATGCCCCCAACCCGATGAACCTCCACAGTAAAAAATATGATAATTAGTTTTTTACCCTTTTATTTGGCAACAAAACTGACACCTTTTTTACGAGGAGTCATGTTTGCATAGACCACAAAAACCTGCAGTCATAATGCTAACAAAAAACATAACTCTGATAATGTATGCACTGTCCTTGAAGTTGATTGGTCCACACCCGAGACAGCTTTCCTTAGAGCCTAGTCTCACATGGTCCTTGAAGTTGATTGGTCAACACCCGAGACAGCTTTCCTTAGAGCCTTGTCTCACATGGTGTTGGACCAGATGACGCCAAAAGGCGCACAACTCAAAGACAATGCACCATCAGAGTATGAGAGCTCGGGGTAAGACTAGGCTCTAAGGAAAACTGTCTCGGGTGTGGACCAATCAACTTCAAGGACAGTGCATACATTATCAGAGTTATGTTTTTTGTTTGCATTATGACTGCAGGTATTGTGGTCTATGCAAACATGACTCCTCGTAAAAAGGTGTCAGTTTTGTTGCCAAATAAAAGGGTAAAAAAACAATTATCGAACCTCCGCAGGTTCAACTCCCGCCGATGAATGTCGACTTTAGCGTCCACCCCATGTCGTCCACAGCCACCGCGAGTCATCCGATTGCACGTGACGACGAGGAGGACTGCCCCCCTCCACTGCAGCCCCCACCCAACCCCCCCCCCCTTCAACTCCGTTATCCCGTCAATCGCTCGCTTCCAAGAATAACTCGGGGACATTTCATGTAATCGATGCGTTCGGGGGGGAGTGAGGGTGGTGGTGGTGGTGTCTGGCATACCTCGCCCCCCCCCCATCACCCACCCACCACGTGATCCCCCAACCCCCTCCCAATACACCCCCACCCCTCCCCTCCCAATACACCCCCACCCCTCCCAATACACCCCCACCCCCTCCCAATACACCCCCACCCCCTCCCAATACACCCCCACCCCCTCCCAATACACCCCACCTCCTCCCCTCCCAATACACCCCCACCCCCTCCCCTCCCAATACACCCCACCCCTCCCCTCCCAATACACCCCCACCCCCTCCCAATACACCCCCACCCCCTCCCAATACACCCCCACCCCCTCCCCTCCCAATACACCCCCTCCCCTCCCAATACACCCCCACCCCCTCCCAATACACCCCCACCCCCTCCCAATACACCCCCACCCCCTCCCCTCCCAATACACCCCCTCCCCTCCCAATACACCCCCACCCCCCTCCCAATACACCCCCACCCCCTCCCAATACACCCCCACCCCCTCCCAATACACCCCCACCCCCTCCCCTCCCATTACACCCCCACCCTCTCCCCTTCCACCATCCCTCCATCCCCCCATGCTCTCTTTAGGCGACAGGATGTGAACAACATTGATCATAAATCCGAATAAATAAATGTATGCCGGAGAAATCCGATGAGCTATGAAGCTCATTTTTTCTCTCACTGATGCCCAGTCGGGGCACGGGGTCATCACGTGACAACAACAACCACGTGCGGTGGTAGGTGGGGGTACTATCCCAAAATGTAAAACGTATTAATTCGGGCATTACATTGAAACAAAAAAATAAACCCCAAAGTAGTTTCTCTCGATCTACTTTCTTGAGCTGCACGGCTGAGCGGTGCGATGCAAGATGCCGAATGTTACAGTCCGTAACGCGGCAGCCGTGCCCTCATCTCACTCAGTTCCTCGTCCTGCAGTGGGGTCACTGCAGTCTGTTGTTATCGTGCTAATGTGATTCAGTAAAACTCAGGTAACGCCTCGCTAAAACGCGCTTTTCGCTTCGCGTGGAACTTTTTACCTCCTTCCAACGCTTCTGCGTTGAAAGGAGGGATTGGTGACATTCTGTACATGCGACAAACAGGTAACTGTTTTTCTGGTTACCGGTTTTCATTCTCATTCGGTTAGCGGTAATGGAAAACATGAAACCGGTTTTTAACAGCCTTGGTTTGTTTGTCTATGCCATTGCAGGGCGAGACGCAGACACAGACTCCACGTCCTTGGGGGCACGTGACCTCACATTCCGACCCTGCAATATTGTCCAGGTGTGGCCAGGGAATGTCCGTTTGTAAACACAATTTAATAATAATAATTAACTTTTGTAAAGTGGTGCAGTTCATCCGTAGATCCCACCAATGGGTCATCGCCGTGTATGAAAAGCCAGGAAATAAACACGGGCAGAACTAGGCATCGAGTGAAGACAAATTTACCCACTCGCCCGCTCGCTCGCCCGCCCACCCACTCACCCACTCACCCACTCACCCACCCACTCACCCACTCACCCACTCACCCACCCACTCACCCACTCACCCACTCACCCACCCACTCACCCACTCACCCACTGACTCACTCACCCACCCACCCACTCACCCACCCACCCACTCACCCACTCACCCACTCACCTACTCACCCACCCACCCACTCACCCACCCACTCACCCACTCACTCACTCACCCACCCACCCACCCACCCACTCACCCACCCACCCACTCACCCACTCACCCACCCACTCACCCACTCACCCACTGACTCACTCACCCACCCACCCACTCACCCACCCACCCACTCACCCACTCACCCACCCACCCACTCACCCACCCACTCACCCACTCACCCACTCACTCACTCACCCACCTACCCACTCACCCACTCACCCACTCACCCACCCACTCACCCACTCACCCACTGACTCACTCACCCACCCACCCACTCACCCACCCACCCACTCACCCACTCACCCACTCACCCACCCACTCACCAACTGACTCACTCACCCACCCACCCACCCACTCACCCACTCACCCACTGACTCACTCACCCACCCACCCACTCACCCACCCACCCACTCACCCACTCACCCACTCACCCACCCACTCACCCACTCACCCACCCACTCACCCACTCACCCACTGACTCACTCACCCACCCACCCACTCACCCACCCACCCACCCACTCACCCACTCACTCACTCACCCACCTACCCACTCACCCACTCACCCACCCACTCACCCACTCACCCACTGACTCACTCACCCACCCACCCACTCACCCACCCACCCACTCACCCACTCACCCACTCACCCACCCACTCACCCACTCACTCACTCACCCAGCCACCCACTCACCCACCTACCCACTCACCCACTCACCCACCCACTCACCCACCCACTCAACCACCCACTCAACCACCCACTCACCCACTCACCAACTGACTCACTCACCCACCCACCCACTCACCTACCCACTCACCCACTCACCCACCCACCCACTCACCCACTCACCAACTGACTCACTCACCCACCCACCCACCCACTCACCCACCCAATCACTCACCCACCCACCCACCCACTCACCAACTGACTCACTCACCCACCCACCCACTCACCCACCCAATCACTCACCCACCCACCCACCCACTCACCCACTCACCAACTGACTCACTCACCCACCCACCCACTCACCTACCCACTCACCCACTCACCCACCCACTCACCCACCCACTCACCCACCCACTCACCCACCCACTCAACCACCCACTCAACCACCCACTCAACCACTCACCCACTCACCCACTCACCCACCCACTCAACCACCCAATCACTCACCCACCCACCCACCCACTCACCCACTCACCCACTCACCAACTGACTCACTCACCCACCCACCCACTCACCTACCCACTCACCCACTCAGCCACCCACTCACCCACCCACTCACCCACCCACTCAACCACCCAATCACTCACCCACCCACCCACCCACTCACCCACTCACCCACTCACCAACTGACTCACTCACCCACCCACCCACTCACCTACCCACTCACCCACTCACTCACCCACTCACCCACTCACCCACTCACTCACCCACCCACTCACCCACCCACTCACCCACCCACTCACCCACTCACCCACCCACTCACCCACTCACCCACTCACCAACTCACCAACTGACTCACTCACCCACCCACCCACTCACCTACCCACTCACCCACTCACCCACCCACCCACTCACCCACTCACCAACTGACTCACTCACCCACCCACCCACTCACCCACCCAATCACTCACCCACCCACCCACCCACTCACCCACTCACCAACTGACTCACTCACCCACCCACCCACTCACCCACCCAATCACTCACCCACCCACCCACCCACCCACTCACCCACTCACCCACTCACCAACTGACTCACTCACCCACCCACCCACTCACCTACCCACTCACCCACTCACCCACCCACACACCCACCCACTCACCCACCCACTCACCCACCCACTCAACCACCCACTCAACCACCCACTCAACCACTCACCCACTCACCCACTCACCCACCCACTCAACCACCCAATCACTCACCCACCCACCCACCCACTCACTCACTCACTCACCCACTCACCAACTGACTCACTCACCCACCCACCCACTCACCTACCCACTCACCCACTCAGCCACCCACTCACCCACCCACTCACCCACCCACTCAACCACCCACTCAACCACCCACTCAACCACCCACTCAACCACTCACCCACTCACCCACCCACTCACCCACCCAATCACTCACCCACCCACCCACCCACTCACCCACTCACTCACTCACCCACCCACTCACTCACTCACTCACCCACCCACCCTTTCACTCACCCACCCTTTCACTCACCCACCCACTCACCCACCTACCCACTCACCTACCCACTCACCCACTCACCCACCCACTCAACCACCCACTCAACCACCCACTCAACCACCCACTCAACCACCCACTCAACCACTCACCCACTCACCCACCCACCCAATCACTCACCCACCCACCCACTCACCCACCCACCCACTCACCTACCCACTCACCCACTCACCCACCCAATCACTCACCCACCCACCCACTCACCCACCCACCCACTCACCTACCCACTCACCCACTCACCCACCCACTCAACCACCCACTCAACCACCCACTCACCCACTCACCACTCACCCACCCACTCACCCACCCAATCACTCACCCACCCACCCACTCACCCACTCACTCACTCACCCACCCACTCACTCACTCACTCACCCACCCACCCTTTCACTCATCCACCCTTTCACTCACCCACCCACTCACCCACCCACCCACTCACCCACCCACCCACCCATTCACCCACCCACGCAACCACTCTCCCAGAACCGGGGTAAACGGCCACAACTAGGCAGGGGGTAAAGGCCAGTTTAAAGAGGTGCGTTTTCATGGGAGACGCAAATATATCGAACGATTCTGATTGTCTTGCGAGCAAAGGCAAAGCGTTCCATCATCTGAGAGCTGTGCTGGCAAAAGCGCGATGCACAACAGGATCAGAGCCTTGACCTCTGAGTTACGATTCATAATTAGTTTCTGTTGGGTTAGATCGTCGTGTGAGTATAATTATTGTGTAGGTCCTTTTTTTTCGTTTTCATCGCCCTCCACCACCCGACAGAGGCAATGAGGATCAACTTGTAACGGTGGGCCCCGTGGTCATATATGCAGATTTATTTATTCAACAAAGCCCGGGATTTGCTCACAAGTGACGACACCACATGTATCCCTGTGTTTAAGAACCGAGCAGAAGAAATTATCCACAGCTCTGGCTGTCGCCTGATGATGCTCGCTGAAATTACCGGCGAAATGTCGTCCTCAAATTGTAAATGTTGTGTGTTTACTCTCCAACACACCGGTGTGCTGAACTAGTAACGAAATGGCACGTTCTGTTTACGTGACAACCCTTACTAATTGGCTGTCTGGTAGTGGCAGGTTTAACGACACGTTTATATTTAATCCAAAACACCTCTTATGGATGCTATTTGTTTATATATATACAGGAGACCCTTGAATATCGCACGGGTTACATTCCTGGAAAGTGCCGCGAAAGCCAAAACGGCGATATTCAATACTTCATCCTTTCCCTAAATAATGAATGGGGTTCGGTACACGGCAAACAAAACTAGACTTCGCAGCCGAAATAAGTAGTGTGTGCCAAATCAAGTTAAAACAATAGAAATACACATTGTAAAACCCACGATACAAAAACGCCCGTAATCAATCGTGGTGGTATTTGGCTTAGGGAATTATTAATTAATAAATGTTCACATTGGGAGGCAGAAAGAGGAACACGTGGGGTTAGAGCAGCGGTCCCAAACCTTTTTGGCACCAGGGACCGGTTTTGTGGAAGACACAATTTATCACGGACCGGGGGGGGGGGCGGTCATCATTGTGTCTTTCCCCCTTTTCAAAAAAGCTCTCCATCCGGCGACGTTTGTTTTTTGACTCATTCTGGCTGCTCGAGGCGAGAGCTTGTGGGCTCACCAACACTGTGACTGATACAAGTGCGCAGTGCGTAGGAGAGCCGCTTTGGTGGGGGTGGGAGGGGGCGTTTCGGCGTCACGGTGTTAGATGCAACAGCTCTGGTTTAGTAGTAGGTTTTTACCCTTTAAATTTGTACAAAACTGACACCTTTATACAAGGCACATGTTTGCAATAACCACAACACAAGCAGTCAAAATGCAAACAAAAAGAAACAACTCTGATAATGATATGCACTGTCCTTGAAGTTGGTTATTGCAAACATGATGCCTTGTATAAAGGTGTCAGTTTTGTACCAGTTTAAAGGGTAAAAACCTACTACTATATTTTGCCACTGGTAAAGGAGATGTCTCATAGTGTAAAAGCAGCTCTGGTTTAGTTTGAAGGCGTCGGAGGACCCCCCCCCCCCCACACGGTGGAGATTTACTCCGGGTCCCGGACCCCCCTTTAGACGACCCTGCCTGTGGATGGACTCCACCCCGTCATAGGAACGTGGAATTCCCACGACTCTACAGTAGGGCTGAACGATTTGTGGGAAATATCTAATTGCGATTTTTCTGACAGATATTGCGATTAATTTTTTCAAAGTCAAGCTTCAGTTCAATATTCAGTGTGTAATAGATTTAAAACATGTGATGGAGCATTACCACGTGATACCATCAAAATATGAACTGCTCCTATATATTCCAATGCAAGGATGAGAACTTTAAAGATATGAATTGCTTCCAACATGTATTCATGAACATTTTTTTTATTGAAATAGAACAATCAAACATAGAACAATTGTTAAGTTAAATAAATAAAGTTATAATAAAAAGAAATAAAACAATTCCAATAAGAAATAGGACTTTTCAATCTCAAAAAATCGCAGAATTTGAAATTTACTAATCGCATTGTTTCAAATTGCGATTTTGATTTGAAATCGATTAATCGTTCAGCCCGACTCTGCAGGGGCCGTCCATAAATGACGTCACGCACCTAGGTGGGGGGGGGGGGTCAGACATTTGTGACGATTTGTGACGAGGGGGGGGGGTTGAGAAATGTGACATCAGAGTGCAGCGCCACATTAAATTCGCACCACAATGACAATAGTTTAAAGCGATTTGAAGCATGTTTTATTTTCAAAATGGAAATATGGTATTTGAGGGGGGGTCTGACTTTTTGTGACGCCATGTGACGAGGGGGGTCAAAAATCGTCTAAAAATCGCGTGACGTCATTTATGGACGGCCCCACAGTACCGGCTCAGCACTTGCAGACACAACGAACGCACCTCGCACGCGACCACGTGGACGCTTTCCCGCGTTTTTGGGCTTTCGCGCGTTTTTTCATGTCGCGCGCGCTCCGGCCAATCACGATAGGCCGCGCTCATGCGTGATAGAAAATCCAATCGCGCTTCCGAGGTCGTCGCGTTCTCTACGAGACCCCGCGCAGCGTTCACTTTGCATTGCATAGCACGGATAAGCAGACTGGAGCGCACCACGTGCTGGCGCGGAGCCAATCGTGTGGCGGGATCGGAAGGGGGGGGGCCGCGCGAGGGTAAACGTCAACGACTCTCGATTCCGATTCATGCGTTCCGATCCACGGACTTAATTTCCGTTTTGGTGATCGATTCTCTTTGACACAAACCATTTGGGCATATTATTGGCTCCCTTCCCCGCCACCATTCTCCTCGACTCGTCGAGATAATCGATACAGTTTGCCACGGATTCGAATGCGCTCGCTGGCTAAACCAAAGTCTAAATTTGGGCTTCTAATCCGGGAATCGATTCGCGTGTCGGCGGTGTCGTGAGCGAGTCGAGGAATCGGTTTGGCCACCACCACCACCACAGTCAGTCCCATGGCGGAGGCGGCAGTCGTAGTTGTAGGGGAGGAGGAGAGGCCCAGGCTGAGTCGTCTCCCGCTCAGCCGCGTCAAGAGCATCATGAAGGCAGACCCCGACGTGGCGCTCGCAGCCCATGAGGCCGTCTTCCTCATCGCCAAGGCCACGGTGTGTGTGTTGTGGTGGTGGTGGTGTGTTGTTGTGGTGGTGGTGGTGGTGTGTTGTGGTGTGTTGTTGTGGTGGTGGTGTGTTGTGGTGGTGTGTTGTTGTGATGGTGGTGTGTGTGTGTTGTGGTGGTGGTGTGTTGTGGTGGTGTGTTGTTGTGATGGTGGTGTGTGTGTGTTGTGGTGGTGGTGTGTTGTTGTGGTGGTGGTGTGTTGTGGTGTGTTGTTGTGGTGGTGTGTTGTGGTGGTGGTGTGTTGTGGTGGTGTGTTGTTGTGATGGTGGTGTGTGTGTGTTGTGGTGGTGGTGTGTAGTTGTGGTGGTGGCGTGTTGTGGTGGTGGCGTGTTGTGGTGGTGGCGTGTTGTGGTGGTGGCGTGTTGTTGTGGTGGTGTATTGTTGTGGTGGTGTGTTGTTGTTGTGGTGGTGTGTTGTGGTGGTGTGTTGTTGTTGTGGTGGTGTGTTGTTGTTGTGGTGGTGTGTTGTTGTTGTGGTGGTGTGTTGTTGTGGTGGTGTGTTGTTGTGGTGGTGGTGTGTTGATGTGGTGGTGGTGTGTGTGTTGTTGTGGTGGTGGTGTGTTGTTGTTGTGGTGGTGTGTTGTTGTGGTGGTGTGTTGTGGTGGTGGTGTGTTGTGGTGGTGTGTTGTTGTGGTGGTGTGTTGTTGTGGTGGTGGTGTGTTGTATAAACTTCGCCACTGGGGGAGACAAAGGCGGACGGGCGTGGTGCTGGCCACCCACCCCGCCGCCTTTCGTGTGCCACAATGCCGGCCTTCGTAGGTGATGCTACCGTCTCTACCAGCACTGGCCCCAACAGTCTGTTAAGACTATACGGATGACGTTTGTGTGGTACACCTAGCCTGGCACATGCACACGTGTGTGTGCGTGTATGGTTCACCTAGCCTGGTACATGCACACGTGTGTGCGTGTGTTGTGCACCTATCCTGGCACGTGCACACGTGTGTGCGTGTGTTGTGGGGTGCACCTAGCCTGGCACATGTGCGTGGCGTGTACAGGCGACCCGAGTTCGTTTCCCGATCACGGAAAATATCGTTGACGATTATCTGAACCGGTCCTGGGCCTCCCCTAGGTCGACTCGGCCTCAAATGAATACCTTGTGCGGTGCGTAGTAAACATCTACAACTAAGGAGACAAAGGCGGCCGGGGGTGGTGCTGGCCACCCACCCCCTCGTGTGCCGTGCCGGCCTTAATAGGTGCTACTCGCTAACAGCACTTGCCCCAACAGTCTGTTCAGGCTATACGGGGGACCTTTGTCTTTGTGTGCGCGCGTGGCAGGAGTTGTTCATCGAGGCCATAGCCAAGGACGCCTACGGATTTGCGCTGCAGGGAAAGCGGAAAACCCTGCAGAGGAAGGACCTGGGTGAGGGCACTCACCTCACTCACCAGCTCACCTCACCAAATCAATGAAACTGACAATTCCACCCCCTTGCCATCGAACCGTCGCTTCTTGTTAAATCCCCCGGAAACCACGTGGCATTCTGGGGGGGGGTGGGCGTGATGTCACGCGGCATTGGTCGCTGAACACGAACTCACCACCTCGCTCACGTTAGCCGGCTCGCTCGCCTCGCCATCCGCACCAGCACCAGCGTACACAACCCTCACCAAGCACAGAAGCTCGCCCTCCTCACCTCGGCTTGCTTTGCCCAGACAACCCCGGAACTAACCTCGCCCATGCCTTACCAGCTGATCCACCCGCCGATTAAAATCTCCCTCGCCCAGCGCGCCTCACCCATATGGCCAGATATCAGTTACCGCCTCACCAGCCTCACCTGACCCCTCGCCCAACTCACTCGCCATCCCCCAGCACCAACCTCGCTCACCTCACAACCCCGATCATCGCTCGCCCCACTCAAACCTCGCCGACGAGCATCCTGCGTCACGCCGCCACGCTCACCTCAACTCACCTTCGTATTTTGTTTGCGAATGGAAATACATTACCTGGAAAAAAATCTCCCTCGCGACGAGGGATTCGTCACCCGTGTGGCCATCGATGACACCGTAAATCCCCCCCCCACCCGAAAATTACCGCCCCACGTGCCCTCATCCCCCCCCCAACTCCCAGAGAAAGGGTCAGCCGAGGCGATACTCAAACCCGCACGCTCCGAGGGTTGTTGATGGATCCGGCGTCGCCCGGCTCTGCGCGCCCGGCCCATTGTCTCTCCCCTCCACGTGGACGCGATGTGCCGCCAGGCCGCACACCGCCGCCAACCTCCCTCGTGCCGGGTGGAGCGGTGGCGCAGCGGTCGGCGCGACGTCGCCACGCGGACGATGTGTGCCGTCAGGCCGGTCTCTCGGTGGTGGTGATGTTAACTACCTCGCCTGGTGTGCAGGAGGCCATGGGTTCGATGCCGGACCCTGACGCCTGTTTGGGGTTTGCATGTTCTCTCCGTAGTCACGTGGATTTTTCTCCAGGTCCTCCAGTTTTTCCCTCCACATTTAGAAACATGCGTTGAAGAGTATTTGGCTGCTATAAATGTCATTTGTGGCCAGGTTGCTTCTGAAAAAGAGCTCTATAGCTCAATGGGACTTACCCGGTGAAGTATTTTTGTTTTACCTTACTACTCCGTCACCTCCCTTATGCTGGGTGGAGAGAAGTCCAGGGAACTCGAGCCAGACGCCTCGCGGCCAAAAGGGACAATGACGGCTGACGGTTGAGACTAATAATGGAGCGGCAGCCAAGGAACGGCACCCGTCCGTCAGGAGGAACCACCGCGGAGGAGATGGAGCGAGGTGCCGGGTCGATCGTTGGATCGTAGGATCATGACAGGTGGCGGTGGCTTGGAGAGTAAACTAAACTGTAAAAGTGTTTTTTCTGTAGCTCTTTTTGTGGAAGTGACCTGGCTATCACAAATGATAGCTCATGTGGAATTTTTTAGCGGCCAAATATTAAGCTCGTGTTGATTCTAAATGTTGAGGGAAAAACCGGCGGACACGGAAGAAAATCAATGCAGCCACGGGTAGACACGAGACGCAAACTCCAAATATACAGCAGGCGGGGATCGAACCCACGACCTCCTGCATACCAGACGAGGGATTTAACATCTCACCACCGCCTTCATCTAACAGTGGATTGATTATGGCTGATGATGATGATGGCCGCTGAGAATACGCGTGCGCACGTTTTACGAGCGTGAGTGCGGTGAGGTTGTGTTTGCGCCAGAGGTCGCAAACGGGTTTTGATTCCTTACCCGTACCCGGCCGCACCAAGGTCGCAAACGGATTTTGATTCCTTACCCATACCTACCCGGCCGCACCAGAGTCGCAAACGAGTACCCGTACCCGGCCGTACCCGTACCCTACACCCGTACCCGGCCGGGTACGGGTATCGGGTACCTGATTGCGACCTCTGGGATGAAGCCATGTTGCAGGCGCGGGTGGGTTGATTCTAGGAACTTGAATTGTGAGAAGAGACAAGACGTTGGGAAATGAGTGACAAACGGTTACTCACCAGTGACTCACGGCCTACCCGTACCCGGCCGCACCAGGGTCGCAAACGGCTACCCGTACCCGGCCGGGTATCGGGTAGGGTATGGGTATCGGGTAGGGTATGGGTATCGGGTACCTGGTTGCGACCTCTGGTTTGCGCCCCGACTGCTCTCACCCCCTCCTCCTCCTCCTTGTCTCCCTTTTTTTGTGGTGCCGCTGCCCTCGACGTCGTTCCTGCCGCAGACAACGCGGTGGATGCGGTGGACGAGTTTGCGTTTCTAGAAGGTGAACAACGACCTCCTTTGCCGCGTCTCCACGCTCGCCCGCTCGCCATAGCTCGGGCAAAACACACGCACGCACAAAGACAAAGATCCCCCGTGTAGTCTTAATAAACTGTTGGAGCAAGTGCTGTTAGCGAGCGGCACCTATGAAGGTCGGCACGGCACACGAGGGGGTGGGTGGCCAACACCACGCCCGGCCCCCTTTGTCTCCCTAGTGGTGATGTTTACACACCGCACCAGGTATTCCGTTGAGGCTCCACACACAGCTCCACGTCTCGCCTAAGATTGTTACTTATCGCCGACAACCACAGGAGATCAGGAGATGGGTCACCGCTTGCGTTAGGGGCCACGGGGGTGGCAGGTGTGGTGGGGGGGGGGTTCTGCGTCTCGCCAGGGCCCCTCTCCCGCGAGTGATGACCGTCACGCGCACCCCGTGCGGTATCAATTTCTACGCCGCGGCCACACCTATACACCGCAATTGATTCGCATAAAGACGTGCGATCGTGTGTCCGTGGCTCGGGTCAGCAGCGTGTATTTTGCGGCTAATTGATGGCAGGTTTTGCGTTATTTGCGGATGTGTGTTATCCGGGCCGTCCCTGCTTCCCCAGATAATCACCAGGAGCTGACAGCTTGATTTTTATTCATTTCGCAGTTTTCTGGGCGCAGGCACAAAACGTCGAGCGGCCAGCAACGAGCAGCGCCGCTCTTGCAGCCATCATTTGATAAAAGAGTTGGCGGGGTTTCTTGAATCGAGGGAGGTTGTTGTAAGAGCATTTGGAGAAAAGAGACGATGATTGTTTACTACTCGTGCGTCCAGATACCGGTGTTTAGCGTATTTTTTTGTCCGACGCATGCAGTCAGTTCGCGTGCCCCCCCCCCCCCCACAGCTATTAGCACCCGCTACAATCGCCGCAGTGCGTGCGTTTAACCGCGAGCACCGCGCGCGTCTCGGTGCCTGGAGGGCGTTAAAGTTCGCGTGACAAGCGAGCCATCGCGCGCCGCGATACAAATCTGCCAGAAAATTGCCCGCAGATTGCCGTGTATGGACAGCTGCCAATGGGTGCGCCCTTCCAACGTTCGAGGCGAGATGCGACGTACCGTCTGTTCTCATATCACGCGGTTGTTTCGTTCCTGAAGAACGCCGCGTTATGGAAAAATTGCGTTGTAATAAATAATACAGGGTGGTAAAGCACAGTCCGCGATAACGCGTGAGATGCGTACGCAGGCTGAACAAAGCTTGAGGTGCGTGGGTAGCGGCTAAAAGCATCCAGCAGCATCCCGCCTTGTGCGAAGCTACGCCGAGGCAGCCGTACAAACCGCTTATTCCTATCGCTCGACACAGTTCTGCTCACTCAAGCGCGTTATATCCAATTAGCTTCCGCCTTGTGAAAAAAAGCATTCCCTAATTACATTCGTCGCGTGATGTGCAATTCGCGTTATCAAAGCAACGCGTTAGAGGTGAACGGGCTGTACGGCGCTTTGGGTCGCTGTGCCTTTTAAAAAGCAAAGGCCCGTAAATACGTAGCCTTGTTATTGTTTCTAGATTTGAAGCTTTCGTGACTGATTTTATTATTTTTTTATTAATTTTTATTTCATTTTTTACCTACGTGACTTTACCGAAATAACTAGCAGTATGGAGCCTTGTTATTGTTGTTATCATCGTCACGCGCCCAGCGGTCATCTCTCTCCCTCCACTTGCACTTTGCCCCCAGGAGCACTGGACTAGCATCGCCCGGGTCGGAGGTCGGCCATTGCTCACCGGCGCCACCGATGAACCGGCGGCGCTCGCCCATCGTCCGCAATCAACTCCTGGCGAGGGGGGACTGCTGCTTCGGCGTCTGTAGCCGTCTGCCGAACTGGTCACTTGCTGTCCACCGCTGAGTTGATCAGTCGCTCGAACCAAATCGCTCTCTCGAAACCCCAAGTTTCATCCAATGTGTTCATTTGTTGAATCGGAAATTCTTCTTCTCTGTGTGACTGACGCCGCTGTAAAGCAACAGCTGTCATTTTACATCGAGGTGGCTGAGCCGGATGATTGCGTCAGTAGTAGCGGAGTGGTGCATCGCCGCTCAGATGATGCCTCCTTGTATATATCTTGTGCGTCTGTGGGGGTCCCTCTTTGCGAGTATGGTTCTGTATGTGAATCTATAGATTTCTATGAGTCTATGGTGCTCTGTGTGGGAATCTGTAGATCTCTGTGTGAGGCTATGGGTCTCTGTGTGAGCATGGTTCTGTATGTGAATCTATAGACCTGAGTCTGTGGGTCTCTTTGTGAGTATGCGTCTCGGTGTGAATTTATACATCTTCTGTTGCTGATGTTGATTTTCAAGTAACAGCTGTAATTTTATATTGAGGTGGTTGAGCCAGATGATTGCGTCAAGAGTGGCAGAGAGTGGGGTGTCACTGACGATGGCTCCTCCGTATTGGTGGATCGGGCGTTGAGTCGACGTTACATGTTGCACGGTTCCGTTCCGGGTGACCACAATCCTTCGTCCAAGTAAGAACTCGGAGAGACCGGGATGGAGTCGCATTTGCACGAGAGATTGACCTGGGCCGCAATTAATGACGAGAGCAAAAACAAAGGACAGCAAAAAATCAACCAATTAGAAGTCGGAACAGAAATAGCAGTGGTACAGAAGAAATCGAAAACGGGGGACAAACGTAAATCACTGTTAAATAAAATTGTTTCCTCTAACAATGGTTTGGACAAATACAAAATTATATTAACAGCGACACATGCAAACGCATTTAGGATGATTCTTGCACTAATGTGTGAACACACGAGGGCACCGTTACTTGGCAATCGCACAACTTAATCGCCGCCTGTAACAGCTTTGCCCGCGTCTTGGCGAGTAGTTGCAGCTCGTCGATGACGCGGTATGTCTGGCCCCGCCCCTTTACATCATAGCCCCGCCCTCTCGTTAGACCACCAACTGCCCAGCCCACACCCGGGATTGCACTGTGGACCAGAGGTCGCAACCGGGTACCCGATACCCGTACCCTACCCGATACCCGTACCCTACCCGATACCCGGCTACCCGTACCCGGCCGGGTACAGGTACGGGTACCCATTTGCGACCCTGGTGCGGCCGGGTACGGGTAGACCGTGAGTTACTGGTGAGTAACCGTTTGTCACTCATTTCCCAACGTCTTGTCTCTTACAATTCAAGTTCCTAGAATCAACCCACCCGCTACTACAACATGGCTTCATCCCAGAGGTCGCAATCAGATACCCATACCCGGCCAGGTACGGGTACGGCCGGGTACGGGTACCCGTTTGCGACCCTGGTGCGGCCGGGTACGGATAAGGACTCAAAACCCGTTTGCGACCTCTGCTGTGGACCAATTGTGTGGATGCGCGTGTAATCAGATGGGCGTGCGTGATTTTTCGAACCTGTTTATTGTGTGGAGTTATGATTATTAAATTGACTTTTACTCTTGATCAGAATGGTTAAGTTTGAAATGTTGAATATCTATGCATCGGAAAGCACTTTTCCACTTGAGGTGGGTCAGATGGCTCAAGATGTAATTTCGCAAAGCTGGCAAAGCTGAGAGTCTGGGTTCGAAACCAGGTGATTAAATCTGCGATTAATCCGGGCTCTTGGTACGCAGTGAGTTGATGGGCTCAGCCCAGTCAACAATGACTTACACAGAGACCCATAGATTTAAAGAGACCCATGGACTTAGACTGGGTTGTGATTAAACAGAGTTGTCAAGTGTTGTGAGTTGATGGTCGCAGCCGTGTCTCCAATGGCTGCACAACAACAACAAACAATCCCATTAATAAAAATTGTAATGCGCTTAATTTGGCTACATTTCAACTCTTGAGTAATAAAACAAGATATATTGCTTTTACCGTCGTGTTTATGAACATTACTCTATTGTAGAGTGGGTGAGAAAGTGCTGACCCCTACTGTGTGTGCACCAGAGAGCACGTGAACATGTCTCGGAGGTAGCTCTGCGTTATCCGCTTTCTGCGGGCCGTTCTTTTAACAACACCAAGGGCTCCCGAGTGGGGGGTTCAGGAAGACAAATTACCGTGCCGCATGCGTTAAGTTACTCGGGACGGAGCAATAAATAAAAAATTCTAGTTCGTAACAAAACGTAGCATTCATTACCGACGCTGTAACAGGAAAACACCCAAGCAACCAACTCGTGCCAAGTGCGGCGCATCTCGAAAGCGAAGCAGAATGGAGCCTGGCTCGTACTATACTCGCATCGGGGGACCGCCGCCACCATCACCAGGACTTGCCAGGTGTTGTAGAAGCGACGCCGGGAGGTGTGGCCAGGAGATGGCAGCGGTGCCGAGTGTCTCTCCGGTTCCCTCTCGCGGAAGCCGAACTTCGTGTGAGGTGGTGCGGTGGTGCGAGATGTTGACTACCTCGCCTGGTATGCAGGAGGTCGTGGGTTCGATCCCGACCCTGGCGCCTGCTGCTGCTGTATATTTGGAGTTTGCGTCTCTCTCATCATCATCATCACGGTGGCTAGGAGATGTTAACTACCTCGCCTGGTATGCAGGAGGTCGTGGGTTCGATCCCGACCCTGACGCCTGCTGCTGTATATTTGGAGTTTGCGTCTCTCTCATCATCATCACGGTGGCTAGGAGATGTTAACTACCTCGCCTGGTATGCAGGATGTAGTGGGTTCGATCCCGACTCTGACGCCTGCTGCTGTATATTTGGAGTTTGCAATGTCTCTCTCCCCGTGGTCGCGTGGATTTTTCTCAGGTTTCTTGTTTTTCCCCTCGTTTAGAAACATGCGTTTAGAGTATATGGATGTGATACATTTCCACCTGATAAGCCATTTCATTGGGCTATTAATTGTGGCCTGGTCGCTTCTGATAAAGAGCTGTATAGCTCAGTTGGCCTTACCTGGTCAACTAAAATAAAAATCATATTCTATGGTTCTTTCGGTAAAGTCACGTAGATAGAAAAACATAATTATAAAGAACCATATAACACATTCCTGCGGAGGGAGCTGGTAGGAACGTTGGGTTGCTCGGTTAATGGCCAGGGTCAACGGCGGCGTGGTGTATTCCGCAAATATGCCCGACTGTGAGGGCGGGCACAAGCCGGCGTGAGAAGGTTAAACGTTGAGTTTTATAAGGGCACCACGGGGTGACCAGCCCCTCCCCACCCAGCCCCACCCCACCCAGCCCCTCCCCACCAAGCCCCTCCCCACCCAGCCTCTCCCCACCCTCCCCTCTCCACCCAGCCCCACCCCTCCCATTTTTGGATGCAGGTCGGACGGACGGACACAATAATCCCGTGGGCTGGTGTAACCAGGAGGTTCCTACCAGTATGAATTCCTGCAGTTACGAAAGTTTTAAGTCAAAATAAGATGAAAATTGTTTAGTTTCGAGGAGGGGCCTCGGGCAGGATGCGTCCCGGCCCGAAGAGGAGACGGCGGTGGTTGAGACTGATGGTGGAGTGGTAGCGATTGGAGGGAACTGCTTGGTGTGGCTTTCCTCGACGCAAACAAGTATAACCCGTAAAAACAAAGTTTTTCACTATAAATCCTTTATATGCGTGGCGGCTAGAGTCTGCCACCTATGGGTCAGATGATTGCATGGCAGCACTAAGCAATTGGTAATTAAATATAATATTTTTTTCCTAAAAAGTGTAATATTTTAAAAAAAATTTCACGAACATTAATTGTCACGCACAACGAGTCTGTGTGCAAAATGTCAGCTCGATTGGATCACGGGAAGTGGGTTAAAAAACGACCGAAATATTTGCACGGTCCTAAGCAAGCAAGCGAACTTAATATAAAGGATTTAAAAAGACAATACCGTAATGCCAAATGTTTACCCAGCAAAGCCTCAAATGTTTAACCAGGAGGGTTCTGCTACATTTGGGATTTTTGGCCATGAATTTCATTCAAAGAGTTACAATTAAAAACGTTTTTTTTATCTTACCAGGTCAGATCCAATTGAGCGCCCTAGTTCTTTTTCAGAAGCGACCTGGCCACAAATGATAGCTCAACGAAGTGGCTTATCATATGGAATCAAAAACAGCCAAATACTCTAAACGCGTGATGTTGATTCTAAATGTGGAGGGAGAAACCGGAGGACCCGGAGAAAAATCCACGCGATCACGGGGAGAGAGACACGTAAACTCCAAATATACAAGTGTCAGGGTCGGGATCGAATCCACAACCTCCCGTATACCAGGCGAGGGAGTCAACATCTCCAAAAATACAGGCATCAGGGTCGGGATCGAACCCACGAGCTCCTGCATACCAGGCGAAGGAGTTAACATCTCCAAAAATACAGGCCTCAGGGTCGGGATCGAACCCACAACCTCCTGCATACCAGGCGAAGGAGTTAACATCTCCTAGCCACCGCGGCGCCACCACTAGCAGTCACGTTGCCACTCGTTGCGTCCTCTCATCTGGGCAGCCGTGAATCTCAATCTTTATTTAGACAGTGGGAATCCGATGAGCCAATGAAGCTATTCTTCGCAGGTATCCAGTGGTGGCTTCGCATGCGGCCTGTAGTCCGGCACAATGGAGGCGGTAGCGAGGGATGGTGGATCAGCTCACACCGACGACGTGAAACTCCCTTCTTCCCGCGCGTGTCTTCGAGGTGCCCGTACCCCGTGAAGCCGGTACAGCGAGTGTAGACTAATATTCTTGGTTCTTTCGGTAAAGTCACGTAGAAGGGAAATAATAAAAATAGAACAATTAAATAAAATTCTCACGACGTTTCGGCCACAACGCAAGCAGCCGTCCTCAGGTGAAGAAACAGCTGTCGGAAAGACAGCGTTCTAATGGACACTGCTAAAGTTGGCAGCGTATTTTAAGCTGGGTGGGAGGAGGAGAGAGCCTTGACAAAGGAGTTTACATATCAACAGAGGAATTTAGCATATTGATGACAAATGCAGATATGGGATTAGCCACTCCTTGTGGAATGTGTGGGCGGTGGGGGTCTCAAAGTCATTTTATGCTAGTATAGACTCATCGGCATCTGTTTATTTTGTCCGTATGGGTATACAGCGTTGCTCCCCCCCTCCTCCGAGCGCACGGCGTGGGTTTTCTCCGCACGCTCCGGTTTCTTCCCCCACGCGGATGACGACGCAACTCGTCACGAATCGGCCGAAGGCATCTTAAGACAAAAGTCCGTCGTCGCAGGAGTAGCGGCATCAGCAGCAGAACCGTCCTGACGGAGAGTCCCAACCACTTAAGCGGCGTTTCTCCTGGGACGAACACGTGAACTGTTCCATTTGTTGTCTTTCGCCGGCCACGCCGTGGCAACTTGACAATGGCATTGTCTTCTTGGTTCTTTCGGTAAAGTCACGTAGAATGGAAATAATAAAATAATAAAAATAAAACATAATAAAATAATTCTCACGACGTTTCGGCCACAACGCAAGCAGCCGTGCTTGCGTTGTGGCCGAAACGTCGTGAGAATTATTTTATAATTATCATCATCAGAGCTGTTTCTTTTTGTTTGCATTTTGACTGCTTGTGTTGTGGTTATTGCAAACATGATGCCTTGTATAAAGGTGTCAGTTTTTGTACCAGTTGAAAGGGTAAAAACCTATTACTATATTTTGCCACTGGTAAAGGAGATGTCTCATAGTGAGAACAAAGCTAATGCTTGTCAACGGAGAGTCGCGCGCATCAACGGTTGCGAAGCGTTACTTGCTCGGTCGATGCTTTGATCCCTACAGGGTGATGAACATTTTTTAAAACACTTATATGGGGCTATCGTTTTTAATGGGGAAAAGAACCGATAATACATTGTTACATGATAACAAATGTAACGTTAATGGCTTCAAAAAGTCAAGGAGTCTCAACTTGTTCGCCATCGTTGTCAACGCGTGGCCTGGAATCTTCTCCAGGTGGTCTCCAGAGCTCGGAGACAAACTTCTTGTGATGTTCTTCTTGGTTCTTTCGGTAAAGTCACGTACAATGGAAATAATAAAATAATTACAATTTTACTAAAATATAACATAATAAAATACTTTTTATATTATTTTATGATGTTTTATTTTCGTTTTATTATTTCCATTCTACGTCACTTTACCGAAAGAACCCAGAAGATGAATCCCTGCAGTCACGAACACTTTAAATCGAAATTCTTGTGATGTCGTTGCAAATTCTCAGAAGTATTTTAACACAAACATTTTTTAAGCACCCTGTATTTATGCGTTTGTGGAATAAAATTACTTTCACGTTTCCCCCCCACCGATGTCATCCCGATCGCGCTTGCTTATCGACGTCACGCCACGAGACGGAAAACTCGCCGAGCAGCGTTCGCGAAGAGAACGGGCCACGGAAGTGAATATTGCAGAGCTGCTGCTGAGGATCTCATTCTTCAAGTGACACTCCGGTTCACGCACAGCAGAGGGCAGTATACCTTCCATTTCCCCCCTTCCATGAGTTGTGTTGGTCGTATGACAGAAAATCCCATGGATATATTTTAAAATCCTTTATATTAAGTTCACTTGCTTGATTGCTTGCGCGCTTACGACCGTGTAAATCTTTCGGTCGTTTTTTAACCCACTTCCCGTGATCCAATCGAGCTGACATTTTTGCACACAGACTCGTTGTGTGTGACAATTTATTTTCGTGAAAATTTTTTTCCATAACTTTACACTTTTTAGGATTTTTTTTTTTATATTTAATTACCAATTGCTTAATGGTGGCAGGCAATCATCTGACCCATAGGTGGCAGCCATCTCAAGCTAGAGGACGAGAGGACTCTAGCCGCCACGCATATAAAGGATTTATAGTGAAAAACTTTATTTTTACGGGTTAATTTTTTAAAATCTCTGAGCTGGAATTCGGACAAATTAAGTGTAGAAGCGAATTCAATGTGAGCAAGGTTATTTGTGCAGTCATTGTTGACCAGACTCAGACAATTAACTCGATGCACTTGAGAACCTGGTTTAAACGCAACTCAGTCTCGTGTGAATCTATGGGTCTCTGTGTGAGTGGGGCTGTGTGCGAGTCTATGGGTCTCTGTGAGTCTATGGGTCTTTGCGAGTCTATGGGGTCTCTGTGCGAGTCTGTGGGTGTCTGTGAGTCTATGGGTCTCTGTGCAAGTCTATGGGTGTCTGTGTGAGTCTATGGGTCTCTGTGTGAGTGGGACTGTGTGCGAGTCTATGGGGTCTCTGTGCGAGTCTGTGGGTGTCGGTGTGAGTCTATGGTTCTCTGTGCGAGTCAGTGGGTCTCTGTGTGTCTTTTGGGTCAATGTGTGAGTCTATGGGTCTCTGTGAGTCGTCGGTAACCAGGCTGAGACCCCCATCATCATCTCGCTTCACTTAAATGGAATCGTTACTGTGAATCGTGAGGGATCCTTTATCACGTGGAGGTAACGCGGCGATTAAATTCCATCTCACGCCCCGCGCCAGGGCGCTCACCCAGACTCACCAGGTGAGGAGGGGCAGCTCTCCTCACCACTCGTGTCGCCAGTTCTGACATCGGCCCACAGGGGGCGGGCTTCTCCAGGCGGAGTGAACCCTGCCTGCTCTCTCCACGCCTCACCACAACTCACCATCTCACCACAACCTCGAGTGTCACACGTACTCCCTAGTACACGTGTCCCATGGCCCACGTGTTCCCTGGTACACGTGTCTAATGACCCACGTGTTCCCTGGTACACGTGTTCCATGGCCCACGTGTTCCCTGGCACACGTGTTCCCTGGTACACGTGTTCTATGGCCCACGTGCTCCTTGTCACACGTACTCCCTGGTACCCGTGTCCCATGGCCCACGTGTTCCCTGGCCCACGTGTCTAATGACCCACGTGTTCCCTGGTACACGTGTCCCCTGGTACACGTGTCCCATGGCCCACGTGTTCCCTGGCCCACGTGTTCCCTGGCCCACGTGTTCCCTGGCCCACGTGTTCCCTGGCCCACGTGTTCCCTGGCCCACGTGTTCCCTGGCCCACGTGTTCCCTGGCCCACGTGTTCCCTGGCCCACGTGTTCCCTGGCCCACGTGTCTAATGACCCACGTGTCCCATGGCCCACGTGTTCCCTGGTACACGTGTTCCATGGCCCACGTGTTCCCTGGTACACGTGTCTCATTGCCCACGTGTTCCCTGGTACACGTGTCTCATTGCCCACGTGTTCCCTGGTACACGTGTTCCCTGGCACACGTGTTCCCTGGTACACGTGTCCCATGGCACACGTGCTCCTTGTCACACGTGCTCTGTGGTACACGTGCTCCTTGTCACACGTGCTCTGTGGTACACGTGCTATTGGGATAAACTGTTGTTGTTGTTCTTCTACGGGGTACACGTGTGCCCGTGTACACGCCCCCGCACCGATTCCCCTACGGCTGCTGCTGTTGTTGTTGCCTCCGTGTCGCCGTGGGATCGATGATTCTTCTTCTTCACTCTCTGGGATGCATTATATATTTATTTAGGGGTTCCAAAAACAACACCCAAATCTCTCTCGCCCGTGTACACCCCCCCTCCCCCCAAATGATCGTTCGGCGCGATCAATGCTCCCCTCCCCCCCATTACCTCCCCTGGGATTGTAGAGCCCCGTCAACAGGTGGCCACCAATGGGACACCGCCCTGGGTGGATCTCCGGGCGCGGCAGTTGAAACAGTGGTGCGCGTTTCCTAAGCTCACCGGCTCCGGTGCAATGGTCATCATCAGCACGCTGAACTTGTAGCCCAGAAGGTCGCGGGCAGGGCCGTCCATAGGGGACGGGGCGGGGGGCAAACCCCCACGAAGTGGGGGCTGTTCCCGACGCCTTCAAAATTCAAACGAAGCCGGAAGTATAACACCTGACACCGGCGCCCTGCCCCCCAAAGCGCGGGGCCCGGGGCAGTCGTGCCCTAGGGACGGCTCTGGTCACGGGTTCGGAAACCATCGTTGTCCGGCAGGGCAGGTTGACACCACGCCAGGCGCGGACTGGCCATAGGGCAGCAGTTCATAGGGCAACAGTTCATAGGGCAGCAGTTCATAGGGCAAATGTCCGGTGGGGCCGGTCCATTCCGAGGGCCCGGTGGGGGCGGTCTGCGTGGGGGAAATTGCCAAATGTGATTACAGTATAAACATTTTTTAATTAAAAATCTATATTTTATGACCTCGAATGTTGCACGCTGCATTGCTTAGTTACGCTCTCAGTTGCCAATACGTCACATATTCGGCAGCCCCAAAGATTCTTCCGCACCGACTCGCCCCCCCGTTTGTTTTTGGTTGAGTTCAGTACCAAATGGGTCAGGTGAAGATCACGCGGCAACTTTTTTTGGGGGGGGGCCTGGCGTGTTTACAAAATGCCTCGGGCAGGATTCTTGTTTTCGTCCCAGTCCGTCCACTTGCGTGCCCGCGGTCACGTTTCTTGAATTCCCGGCGCCCCCTGTGCCCCCAGCAGTGTCAATGGGTCACACTTATACAGACAAAGATCCCCCGTATAGCCTTAACTGACTGTTGGGGCAAGTGCTGTTAGCGAGCACCTATGAAGGTCGGAACGACACACGAGGGGGTGGGTGGCCAACACCACGCCCGGCCGCATTTGTTGATGCTTAACACATCGCGCCAGTTAAATTTCGATTTAAAGCTTCTTTCGTGACTGCAGGGATTCATCTTCTTGGTTCTTTCGGTAAAGTCACGTAGAATGGAAATAATAAAATAATAAAAATAAAACATAATAAAATAATTCTCACGACGTTTCGGCCACAACGCAAGCAGCCGTCCTCAGGTGAAGAACAGGTCTGTCGAGAAGACAGAGTCTGAATGACTTTACCGAAAGAGCCAAGAAGATGAACACCGCGCCAGGTTACTCGTTTGAGGCTGAGCCGACCTAGGGGGAAGCCAAGGACCGATTCAGATGATCGCCGGGGTTGTGGTAGCGCTACGCTAACGGGGCCAGACCGCGCGCGTGCTCGTGGGTAGGTCACGTGCCATGGGGGGGGGGGGGGTGCCACGTGACGGCCGCACATCGCTCACGTGGCGCTACTAGCGACCCTTGTTTTTGTTGTGGCCGTTGACTTGCAGGAAGGGGAGTTGGGGGGGGCGCTGATGGGGGGGGGGCGCTGATGGGGGGGGGCGCTGATGGGGGGGGGCGCTGATGGGGGGGGGGCGCTGATGGGGGGGGGGGCGCTGATGGGGGGGGGGCGCTGATGGGGGGGGGGCGCTGATGGGGGGGGGGCGCTGATGGGACGCGTTCCGTGCCGCTGCTGCTGCTGGGGAACTCGGGCGACTGCCGAGCAACGGAGGGCCGAGTTCGATTCGCGACCGCGACCTGTGGCAGTGGCGAATATATCTGAACGGGTCCTGGGACTCTGCCTTGAGCGAGTACCCGGTGCGGTGCATGTGAAGTGTCTGTAAAGGCGGCCGGGCGTGGTGTTAACCACCCCAACTCCGTGTGCCTTGCCGCTCGCTAACTGCACTTGCCCCCAACAGCGTGTGGAGGCTACACGGGGGACCTTTGTCTCTGCCACCCCAGCGTCCCGTGCCTCTGGGTCGGGGTTAGGATCGGAGTTAGGAGCGGGGATAGGATCCGAGTTAGGATCGGGGTTAGAATCGGGGTTAGGATCGGGGTTAGGATCGGGGTTAGAATCGGGGTTAGGATCGGAGTTAGGATCAGGGTTAGAATCGGGGTTAGGAGCGGGGTTAGGATAGGAGTTAGAATCGGGGTTAGGATCGGGGTTAGGAGCGGGGTTAGAATCGGGGTTAGGAGCGGGGTTAGGATCGGAGTTAGAATCGGGGTTAGGATCGGGGTTAGGATCGGGGTTAGGATCGGGGTTAGGATCGGGGTTAGGATCGGAGTTAGAATCGGGGTTAGGATCGGGGTTAGGAGCGGGGTTAGAATCGGGGTTAGGAGCGGGGTTAGGATCGGAGTTAGAATCGGGGTTAGGATCGGGGTTAGGATCCGAGTTAGGATCGGGGTTAGAATCGGGGTTAGGAGCGGGGTTAGGATCGGAGTTAGAATCGGGGTTAGGATCGGGGTTAGGATCGGAGTTAGGAGCGGGGTTAGGATCGAGTTAGGATCGGGGTTAGAATCGGGGTTAGGATCGGGGTTAGAATCGGGGTTAGAATCGGGGTTAGAATCGGGGTTAGGAGCGGGGTTAGAATCGGGGTTAAGATCGGAGGTAGGATCGGGGTTAGAATCGGGGTTAGAATCGGGGTTAGGATCGGAGTTAGGATCGGGGTTAGAATCGGGGTTAGGATCGGGGTTAGAATCGGGGTTAGGATCGGAGTTAGGATCGGGGTTAGAATCGGGGTTAGGAGCGGGGTTAGGATCGGAGTTAGAATCGGGGTTAGGATCGGGGTTAGGATCGGAGTTAGGAGCGGGGTTAGAATCGGGGTTAGGAGCGGGGTTAGGATCGGAGTTAGAATCGGGGTTAGGATCGGGGTTAGGATCCGAGTTAGGATCGGGGTTAGAATCGGGGTTAGGAGCGGGGTTAGAATCGGGGTTAGGAGCGGGGTTAGGATCGGGGTTAGGATCGGAGTTAGGAGCGGGGTTAGGATCGAGTTAGGATCGGGGTTAGAATCGGGGTTAGGATCGGGGTTAGAATCGGGGTTAGAATCGGGGTTAGAATCGGGGTTAGGAGCGGGGTTAGAATCGGGGTTAAGATCGGAGTTAGGATCGGGGTTAGAATCGGGGTTAGAATCGGGGTTAGGATCGGAGTTAGGATCGGGGTTAGAATCGGGGTTAGGATCGGGGTTAGAATCGGGGTTAGGATCGGGGTTAGAATCGGGGTTAGAATCGGGGTTAGGATCGGGGTTAGAATCGCGGTTAAGATCGGGGTTAGGATCGGGGTTAGGATCTGGGTTGGGATCGGGGTTAGGATCGGGGTTAGGATCGGGGTTAGGATCGGGGTAAGGATCGGGGTTAGGATCGAGTTAGGATCGAGTTAGGATCGGGGTGAGAGTTCGGGCCCGGGTAAAGTTGGGGCAGGGGTGTCAGTGTTTGGGGGGGGGGGGGGTGGGGGTCAGGGTTATTGGGATTAGCGTCAGATTCAGGATTAGTTTCAGGGTTAGGATTAGGGGTGTCAATGATAGGGTTGGAGTCGTGGGGGGGATAGGGGGGGTCTGGGCTTGCGGCTTGTCGGGATTATTGTCAGGGCCAGACTCTGTGTGTGAGGGGGGGGGGTCCTTTTAATGTTACAGTTCGAGTCGGGGTTCAGGTTTTGGATGCGTCCCCCCCCTGCTCCCCCCTTCCCTCCCACCTCCCCTCCCCCCTTGCCCCCCTGCGTGTCCCCGTCGCTATGGCCACGGCGCGGGATTAATTGGAGAGGCGTTGTGTGCTCGCCGCGCCACGCGGGGCCGCTAATGGGACCGGGAGGCCCCCGCCTCACGTACGGGGGGGGGGAGGGGCTGGTGGAGGAGAGGTGGGGGTGGTGGGGGGGGCTGGTGGAGGAGAGGTGGGGGTGGTGGGGGGGGGCTGGTGGAGGAGAGGTGGGGGTGGTGGGGGGGGGGCTGGTGGAGGAGAGGTGGGGGTGGTGGGGGGGCTGGTGGAGGGGTGGTGGGGCGGGCGGTCTAAGGTGCGTGTGGGGAGTTAGAGTGTGTTGGGAGGGTGTGGGGTGAGCGTGTGTGGGGGGGGGGGTGATTGTGTGGGGGTGAGTGTGTGTGGGGGGTGAGTGTGTGAGGGTGAGTGTGTATGGGGGGGGTGTGGTGTGTGTGTGGGTGAGTGTGTGTGTGGGGGTGAGTGTGTGTGGGTGAGTGAGTGTGTGTGTGGGGGTGAGTGTGTGTGGAGGTGGGTGTGTGTGTGGGGGTGAGTGTGTGTGTGGGGGTGAGTGTGTGTGTGGGGGTGAGTGTGTGTGGGGATGAGTGTGTGTGTGGGGTGAGTGTGTGTGGGGGGTGAGTGTGTGTGGGGGTCCGGCAAAAACAACCCCCTACCTCCTCGTGGTGCCGGACGGCAACGTTGTGGTGGGCAGTGCCGTGGGGGGAGGGCCGATTTAGATTGGCCTTTCCCTTTGTGGCGTTTTGTAACTACCACAGCGGCCAAATGGGGGCTCTGGACGGGTGTGAGGGGCTGGTAACCCCTCCACCTTCAATTAACTACCACTAAACTACAATGTAAAAAAGTATTAAGCTTGTGCCAGAGACCCCGAGGGGACGGGCGTTTATGACGTCTACTGGCCAAACTCCATTTGGGCAGAGCCAGGAGAATGAATCCTTACCCTCGGGGCGCCTCCAGAAACAACAAAAAGTCACTTCGGATGGTCACGTGGAATGTTCGAATGCTCACTGCGGAAGAGAGGCTGCCACTCCTCTGTCGGGAGCTGGACCGGTACCGCCTGGATCTCTGTGGTATTCAGGAGGTCCGGTGGACCGGCTCTGGCTCCTGCCACCATGAGGGGTGGACAGTCCTCTACTCGGGGCAGGAGACTGCCAAACAACAGGGAGTGGCTCTTCTGAACAAAATAATGAAGGGGGCGTGGGAGCGTGGCGGTGAGGTGTAGGAAGCTGTAAGCCCTAGGCTACTTTGGGCTCGCCTTCCCATCAACCAGAGGCGAGGAGTGGTGGTCGTGGATACTTATGCCCCCACCGAAGACGAACATCCGTGGAGAGATGCAGGCAAGGCCGATGAGTCAGATGCCTTCTATGACCTCCTGTCACAGGTGCTGGCTAAAGTGGCCCCTCGGGACAGAGTCATCTTGTTGGGTGACTTTAATGCCCGAGTTGGTCATGATGCTTGCACCTGGTCTGGAGTGATTGGAAGGCATGGGCCAGATCAGCTCAATAATAATGGTAGGACGCTACTAAACTTTTCAGCAAACCATGGGCTTGTAATTACTAAAATGCTGTTCCGGGATCGACGCATCCACACAACATCATGGATGCATGCTGGGTCCAAGCAAGAACATCTGCTGGACTATATAGTGACGGAACAGCAGATGCGGGCCCATGTCCTTGACACCAGGACCTACTGTGGAGCTGATCTGACCACTGACCATCGACTTGTCATCTGTAAGATGTGCCTGCCATTCTTCTACTCCAGTGGTGGGTGTACACCCAGAACCCCATTCAAACCCATAGTGGCCTTGTCTCAGCTAGCTGATGAAAGTTGCAAGCAATAATTTAATCATCACTTGCAGCTGGGGTTGGCATCGTCCCCCACTTCTAATATCGAGGGGAAATTGGCGAGGTTTAGGACTGTGGCTCATGCAGCTGCAATGGCTGCCTTCGGTACACGGTCCAGACCTCCCCAGAGACCCTGGCTGACAGAGGAGGTGTTCAGGCTGGCTGAGAAAAAATAACAGGCCCACTCTCATCATCTACAGCATCCCACGTCAGAGAACGAGGCTTACCTTAGCCTTCGCTCAGAGGTTCGGAGAGCCGTGAGGCGCTGCGAGGATGATGGGTGGTGGTCACGGGTTGCTGAGGACAAGAAATCTGCCTCGGTGGCCCGCGATCACAAATCACTCTTTAATTACATCAACAAAGTAACTTGTGGCACCACACCTATCACCATCATTAGAGGAAAGAACGGTGATCCAATCTCCGACCCCGATGAACAGGTTTGCAGATTTGCTGAGCATTTCTGTGAGGTTTTGGGGGTGGGGAAATCCCTCAGCCTGGAAAACATCATGTCACAAAGTGGGGATAACCCTGCTGAGGCTGCCCTGGCTCAAATATTGGAAGAAGTAGTCACCACCTGTGAGTGGCTGGCTGAGGTGCCATCTGTTGAGGAAGTACTAAAGGCGATCCAGAGTCTGAGACTAGGAAACACACCGGGCAGAGATGATCTCTCAAGCGAAATGCTGAGGGAGGGTGGCATTTCTGCACAGACTGCGCTACATGACATCATAATAACAGTCTGGGCCACTGGACGGGTTCCGCAGGATTGGAAGGATGCCCTGGTGGTCCCCCTCTTTAACAAAGGGGACTGCACAGACTGTAACAACTACAGGGGCATCTCACTCCTCAGTGTGCCAGGAAAGGTCCTGGCAAGGATTATTCAACATCGCCTTGCCAGGCAGGCTGAGGAGAGGCTTGCGGAGCCCCAATGTGGTTTCAGGAAAGAGTGGTCCTGCACAGATGCCATATTTTCTGTCCGTCTGCTACAGCAAAGGTGTAGGGAATTCCAACAAGACCTACATCTCTGCTTTATTGACCTGGTCAAGGCCTATGATACCATCAGTAGGCCTGGGCTCTGGGTTGTTCTTCGTGCTTTCGGAGTCCCTGACCCTCTGCTCACGATCATTAAGGACCTTCATGATGGTGAGCGGGCCCGGGTAAAACTACATGGCCAGGAGTCGAAGCCATTCCCTGTTCACATTGGAGTGCGACAGGGATGTCCTCTGGCTCCCATTTTATTTAACATATATTTCGACCACGTAGTTCGTGAAGCCTTCGATAGCTGTACCGGAGGAATTACAGATACAATGGGAGGCTGATCGATGCCCGGCTGGGTCATGTAGCCCGCATCCCCAGCCACCGCACGTGTAAACAGCTTTTGTTCGGCCGAATAGAGGGGGCTAAACGGGCGCGGCACGGGCTAGAGAAGAGATGGAGTGATGTGGTATGGGAGGACGTGGAGATGAGTGGACTTGCCGATGACTGGTACCAGCGGTGTTAAGATCGGCCTCTGTGGAGGAGGCTCGTGAAGGACGCTACTGGGTAGTTGGAGGCAGTCGCCCTCCAGCAACAACGGAGGGCAGAGGAGCGATGCTCACAACAACGAGCGGAGCGCCGGGTGGCTAAAGCACAGCAAGTTGGCACAGTAGGGGGCACAGGTGGTGCACCGGCAAGTCATCTCAGTCAGTCGACCAGTGGCACCTGGGTCTGCCTCGTGACCTCCTGCCAGCCGGCGTTCGACACTTTACATGGCCTCAACGTGCACATAGCCTGGCACAAGGTGATGTCACTGCCACTTAATGGTGAATGGCGGTTGTTGTTGAGTGAGTGTGTGAGGGTTGAGTGTGTGTGGGGGTCCGTGTGTGGATAGGGTGTAGGTATGGTGAGTGTGGGGGGGGGTGTAGTGTGTCGGTCTGTGTGGAATGAGGGGTGAGTGAGTGGATGTTGTGAGGGTTGTGGGGAGCGGTGGTGCAGCGGTCAGCGCACTGCACTACGAACCCGGCGACCTGGGTTCGATTCCCCGCTCGTGGCCAACATCACTGACAATAATCTGAATCTGTCCTAGGCCTGCCCTATGTTGACTCAGCCTCAAATGAGTACCTGGTACGGTGTGTAAACATTGTCACTAGGGAGACAAAGGCGGCCGGGCGTGGTCCTGGATACCCATAGTTGCTACTCGCTCACAACACTTGCCCCGAAAGTATGTCAATACTGTACGGGGCATCTTTGTATGTGAGTGTGTATGTATGTGAGTGTGTATGCGTGTGAGTGTGTATGCGTGTGAGTGTGTATGCATGTCAGTGTGTATGTATGTGAGTGTGTTTGTGTATGTGAGTGTGTACAAGTGTACCGCCTGGCTCGGCACGTGCTGTGGGTGTTTAAGAGGGCCGTGTGCTTGCCTTGCGGGTCATGATTATGTGAATAATAACATTATTCAAATAGCTTCGTGGGAGACACAATGTTTTTCTGCGCTTGTGTGTGCGTGCGTGTGTGCACACGTGTGCGCGTGTACACACGTGTACACACGCGCCTGTGCGTTGAGTGTGTGTACCGTGACGGCCTCTACAGGTGCTTTGTGACAGCACTTGCCCCAACAGTCTGTTGAGGCTCAAGGGGGGGATCTTTGTGTGCATGTGTGTTGGTGTACATGGATCTCCGACCCTCAGAGGTCTGCAGGTTTGAAGGGCATTTTTGTGAGGTCTTGGGGGAGGGGAATTCCCTCAGCCCGGACAACAGCATGGGGCAAGGTGGGGACGACCCTACTAGGGCTGCCGTGCCTCAAATATTGGCAGAAGTAGCCACCCCTTGTGAATGGTTCGACGAGGTGCCATCTGTGGAGTACGTTCGAAGTGTGATCCGAAGTCCGAGACCAGGGAAAGCGCCGGCCAGAGACGATCTCCCAAGCGAAATGCTGAGGGAGGGTGGCATCTGTGTGCAGACTGCCCTACATGACATCATCACAACTGTCTGGACCACAGGACGGGTTCCGCAGGATTGGAGGATGCCCTGGCGGACCCCCCTCGCAGATTGTAGCAACGAAAGGGGCATCTCTCTTCTCAGTGTGCCGGGAAAGGTCCTGGCAAGGATTGTTCGACATCACTTTGCCAGGTACGCTGAGGAGAGACTTGCGGAGCCTCAATGTAGTTTCAGACCAGGGCGGTCCTGCACAGATGCCATATTCTCTGCCCATCTGCTACAGCAAAGGTGTAGAGAATTCCAACAAGACCTACATTTCTGCTTTATTGACCTGGTCAAGGCCTATGATACCATCAGTAGGCCTGGGCTCTGGGTTGTTCTTCGTGCTTGCGGGGTCCCTGACCCTCTGCTCACGATCATTAAGGACCTTCATGATGGTGAGCAGGCCCGGGTAAATCTACGTGGCCGGGAGTCGGAGTCATTCCCTGTTCACCTTGGGGTGCGACAGGGAAGTCCTCTGGACTCCACATTATTTAACATTATCTTTGACCACATAGTTCGAGAAGCTTTCTATGGCTGTACCGGAGGAATTTATATCTGGTACAGATTCAATGGGAGGCTGATCGATGCCCGGGTGCGGTCAAGGGATGGCTCCTTATTGGTCAACCATGTTATGTATGCTGATCTGGTGATTGCTGCTCACTCAGAGGAGGAGTTAGAGGCGTTGCTGCTGAACCTGGAGTGTGCCACTAAACGGTGGGGCCTTACCATCAGCCCCACCAAAACTAAGCAAATGCCTCGGTATTGTGTGCCACCAAACACTCCTCCCCTTCAGCTCCCAATTGGTGATGGAGTAGTTGTGGAGAGAGTGGAGAGTTTCCCTTACCGGGGCAGTGTGCTTATGAGCAGCTCCGGTTTGACAGCAGAGGTCTCACTCCGAATTAGTCTGGTGGCATTATATTTTCATCGGCTGCACAGTGCTGTGTGTGGAGCTACCTGGTCTGTTGCTCCACACGAAGCTTCAGATCTTCTCGGCCACAGTCATGCCGTCCCTTATCTATGCTTGTGAAACGTGGACCCCTCTAATAGTGCATTTGCGCCGGTTAGAAACATTCAGGCTGGCATGCCTACGATCTATCCTGGGTTTAACCAAGCATGTTTGTGTGAGGAGCTCACAAATGCTTTAAGGTCTGGACACATTCCCATCAGTGAGCTCCTCTGGCAGGCAAGGCTGTGTTGGCTGGGTCATGTAACCCGCATGCCCAGCCACCGCATGCCCAAGCAGCTTCTGTTTGGCCGCATACATGGGGCTAAACGGGCGCGGCAAGGTGCTGGTGAAGAGATGGAGCTGATGTGGTACAGGAGGATGTGGAGCTGAGTGGACTTGCTGATGACCGGTACCAGCGGTGTTAAGATCGGCCTCTGTGGAGGAGGCTCGTGAAGGACGCTGCTACTGGGCAATTGGAGGCAGTCGCCCCCCAGCAACAACGGAGGGCAAAGGAGCGACGCTCACAACAACGAGCGGAGCGCCGGGCGGATAAAATGCAACAAGTTGGCACAGTAGGGGGTACAGCTGGTGCATCTTCCAGTCATGTCAGTCAGCCAACCCATGGCATCTGGTTCTGTCCCGAGACCTCCTGTCAGCGAGCCTTCGACAATTCACGTGGCCTCAAAGTGCACCTGGCCTGGCACGGGCGCCGTGGTGACGTCACCGTCACTTAGTGGCGAATTGTGGGTGTATTTGTATACACGCGCGTTCGGCTTGCACGACACGGGCTGCGGAAGAGGTGAGCTGATGAACGAGCAAGTGGGTGGGTGAATGAGTGCACAGGCTTGAGAAGAGATGAGCTGATCGGGTACAAGAGGACGGTGGAGATGATTGAATGAGTCGAGGAGGCTCGTGAAGGGCGTCACGACTGGGCAATTGGAGGCAGTCGCCCTCCAGCAACAGCGGATGACAGAGGGGCGACGCTCACAACAACGCGCAGAGCGCTGGGCGTCTAAAGAGCAGCAAGTTGGCACAGTCGGTGGGCACAGGTGGTGCATTTGCCAGTCATCTCAGTCAGTCAACCCATGGCACCTGGGTCTGTCCAATTACCTCGTTCGACACCAAACGTGGTCTCAAGGTGTGCACCTAGCCTGGCACAAGCGCCATGCCGACGTCACCACCATTTAGTGGCGAACAGCAAATCTTTGCGTACGCGTGTCTGTGTTTCTGTTTGGTTCTTTCGGTAAAGTCACGTAGGTAGAGAAATAATAATAGATCTCGATTTAAAGCTTTCGTGACTGCAGGGATTCATCTTCTTGGTTCTTTCGGTAAAGTCACGTAGAAGGGAAGTAATACAATAAAAAAACATAATAAAATATTACTTTCCTTTCTACGTTACTTTACCGAAAGAACCAAGAAGAAAAAAATAATAATAATAATATATCCCGACGTTTCGATCGCAACACAAGCGATCGTCATCAGGTGGGACTACCACAGCAAGAAAGACCTGCTGCAGTAGGCGCGTGTCTGTGTTTCTGTTTGCGCGTCTCTGTGTGTGTTGTGTGTTGTGGGGAGCGGTAGTGTAGTGGTTAGCGCACTGCGCTATGAACCCGGCGACCCGAGTTCGATTCCTGCTCACACCAGTGACGATTATCTGAACCGGTCCTGGGCCTCCCCTAGGTCGACTCAGCCTAAAATGAGTACCTAGTGCGATGTGTAAACATCGCCGCTAGGGAGACAAAGGCGGCCGGGCGTGGTGTTGGCCACCCACCCCCTAGTGTGCCGTGCCGGCCTTCATAGGTGCTCGCTAACAGCACTTGCCCCTACAGTCTGTTAAGGCTATACGGGGGATCTTTTTGTGTGTTGTGCACATTGTGGGGAGTGGAGGTGCAGTGGTTAGCGCTACGCTGCGCTACGAACCCAGCGAGCCGGATTCGATTCCCGCTCACGGCCAACACCGGTGACGAATATTTGAACCGGTCCTGCGCCTCCTCTAGGTCGGCTCAGCCACAAATGAGTTCCTGGCGCGGAGTCTGTGTCCTTGTGTGTACTATGTCTGTGTCTTTATGTATTTCTGTATGTATGTGTCTGTGTGTCTTTATATATCTGTGTGTGTGTGTGTCTACGTTATGCACGTGTGTATGCACGTGTGTATGTCTATTCGTGTATGTGTGTGTGTATGTACACACGTGGGGGGAGGGGGGGGGTATCCGATAAGTACCCCGCTGGGAGGGGGCCTCTGGCAGGGGTCTCATCTCTCCGTGGGTATTATTAGGGAGCGCGGTGTCATGAACTCCACCATGCGCCAGGCGCGTGGACCACGGTCCCCTTAAACCGGCCCTCGATCCCATTAAACCGACCATGGATCCCATTAAACCGACCCTAGATCCCATTAAACCGACCATGGATCCCATTAAACCGACCCTAGATCCCATTAAACCGACCCTAGATCCCATTAAACCGACCATGGATCCCCTTAAACCGACCATGGATCCCATTAAACCGACCTGGATCCCATTAAACCGACCTTGGATCCCATTAAACCGACCATGGATCCCATTAAACCGACCATGGATCCCATTAAACCGACCATGGATCCCATTAAACCGACCATGGATCCCATTAAACCGACCTGGATCCCATTAAACCGACCATGGATCCTATTAAACCGACCTGGATCCCATTAAACCAACCATGGATCCCATTAAACCGACCTGGATCCCATTAAACCGACCTAGATACCATTAAACCGACCTTGGATCCCCTTAAACCGGCCATGGATCCCATTAAACCGGCCAAGGATCCCATTAAACCGGCCATGGATCCCATTAAACCGATCCTGGATCCCATTAAACCGGCCAAGGATCCCATTAAACCGACCCTGGATCCCATTAAACCGGCCATGGATCCCATTAAAACGGCCATGGATCCCATTAAACCGACCATGGATCCCATTAAACCGACCATGGATCCCATTAAACCGACCAAGGATCCCATTAAACCGACCCTGGATCCCATTAAACCGGCCATGGATCCCATTAAACCGACCATGGATCCCATTAAACCGGCCATGGATCCCATTAAACCGACCATGGATCCCATTAAACCGACCATGGATCCCATTAAACCGACCATGGATCCCATTAAACCGACCTGGATCCCATTAAACCGACCATGGATCCCATTAAACCGACCATGGATCCCATTAAACCGACTATGGATCCCATTAAACCGACCATGGATCCCATTAAACCGACCATGGATCCCATTAAACCGACCATGGATCCCATTAAACCGACCATGGATCCCATTAAACCGACCATGGATCCCATTAAACCAACCATGGATCCCATTAAACCAACCATGGATCCCATTAAACCGACCTGGATCCCATTAAACCGACCATGGATCCCATTAAACCGACCATGGATCCCATTAAACCGACCATGGATCCCATTAAACCGACCTGGATCCCATTAAACCGACCATGGATCCCATTAAACCGACCTGGATCCCATTAAACCGACCATGGATCCCATTAAACCGACCTGGATCCCATTAAACCGACCATGGATCCCATTAAACCAACCCTGGATTCCATTAAACCGACCTGGATCCCATTAAACCGACCATGGATCCCATTAAACCGACCATGGATCCCATTAAACCGACCATGGATCCCATTAAACCGACCATGGATCCCATTAAACCAACCATGGATCCCATTAAACCGACCATGGATCCCATTAAACCGACCTGGATCCCATTAAACCGACCATGGATCCCATTAAACCGACCATGGATCCCATTAAACCGACCATGGATCCCATTAAACCGACCATGGATCCCATTAAACCGACCATGGATCCCATTAAACCGACCATGGATCCCATTAAACCGACCATGGATCCCATTAAACCGACTATGGATCCCATTAAACCGACCATGGATCCCATTAAACCGACCATGGATCCCATTAAACCGACCATGGATCCCATTAAACCGACCATGGATCCCATTAAACCAACCATGGATCCCATTAAACCAACCATGGATCCCATTAAACCGACCATGGATCCCATTAAACCGACCATGGATCCCATTAAACCGACCATGGATCCCATTAAACCAACCATGGATCCCATTAAACCGACCATGGATCCCATTAAACCAACCATGGATCCCATTAAACCAACCATGGATCCCATTAAACCGACCATGGATCCCATTAAACCGACCATGGATCCCATTAAACCGACCATGGATCCCATTAAACCGACCATGGATCCCATTAAACCGACCATGGATCCCATTAAACCGACCATGGATCCCATTAAACCGACCATGGATCCCATTAAACCAACCATGGATCCCATTAAACCGACCATGGATCCCATTAAACCGACCATGGATCCCATTAAACCGACCATGGATCCCATTAAACCAACCATGGATCCCATTAAACCAACCATGGATCCCATTAAACCGACCATGGATCCCATTAAACCAGCCATGGATCCCATTAAACCAACCATGGATCCCATTAAACCGATCATGGATCCCATTAAACCAACCATGGATCCCATTAAACCGACCATGGATCCCATTAAACCGACCATGGATCCCATTAAACCAACCATGGATCCCATTAAACCGACCATGGATCCCATTAAACCGACCTGGATCCCATTAAACCGACCTGGATCCCATTAAACCGACCTGGATCCCATTAAACCGACCATGGATCCCATTAAACCGACCTGGATCCCATTAAACCGACCTGGATCCCATTAAACCGACCATGGATCCCATTAAACCGACCATGGATCCCATTAAACCAACCATGGATCCCATTAAACCGACCATGGATTCCATTAAACCGACCATGGATCCCATTAAACCGATCATGGATCCCATTAAACCAACCATGGATCCCATTAAACCAACCATGGATCCCATTAAACCAACCATGGATCCCATTAAACCGACCATGGATCCCATTAAACCGACCATGGATCCCATTAAACCGACCATGGATCCCATTAAACCGACCATGGATCCCATTAAACCAACCATGGATCCCATTAAACCGACCATGGATCCCATTAAACCGACCTGGATCCCATTAAACCGACCTGGATCCCATTAAACCGACCATGGATCCCATTAAACCAACCATGGATCCCTTCAAACCGACCATGGATCCCATTAAACCGACCATGGATCCCATTAAACCGACCTGGATCCCATTAAACCGACCATGGATCCCATTAAACCGACCATGGATCCCATTAAACCGACCATGGATCCCATTAAACCGACCATGGATCCCATTAAACCGACCATGGATCCCATTAAACCGACCATGGATCCCATTAAACCGACCATGGATCCCATTAAACCGACCATGGATCCCATTAAACCGACCATGGATCCCATTAAACCAACCATGGATCCCATTAAACCGACCATGGATCCCATTAAACCGACCATGGATCCCATTAAACCGACCATGGATCCCATTAAACCGACCATTGATCCCATTAAACCGACCATGGATCCCATTAAACCGACCATGGATCCCATTAAACCGACCTGGATCCCATTAAACCGACCATGGATCCCATTAAACCGACCATGGACCCCATTAAACCGACCTGGATCCCATTAAACCGACCATGGATCCCATTAAACCGACCATGGATCCCATTAAACCGACCTGGATCCCATTAAACCGACCTTGGATCCCATTAACCCGACCTGGATCCCATTAAGCCGGGGTCCCCCTTGTTCTAAGGGGCCCTGGGTAGCAAGTTTGGGGGTCCCTTGATGCAGCCCCCCCCGAGACGAAGGGAGTCTAGCGACACGAGGGTGGGGGGAGGGGGTCGCTAGAGTCCCCTGGAAGGGGGATTACTCCCCTCCCTCTCCCCCTCCCTCTCCCCTCCGCCTCTCCTCACTCACAGCTCCGGGCCTCGGGCCGAGTCGGGCGGGGTTCGCAACTTGTGAAGAACACAGTGTCCTCACACACACGTGTACACACACACACGTGTACACACACACACGTGTCCTCACACACACGTGTACACACACACACACACGTGTACACACACACGTGTACACACACACACACGTGTCCTCACACACACGTGTACACACACACACACACGTGTACACACACACACGTGTCCTCACACACACGTGTACACACACACGTGTACACACACACACACGTGTACACACACACACGTGTACACACACGTGTACACACACACACACGTGTCCTCACACACACGTGTACACACACACGTGTCCTCACACACACACGTGTCCACACACACACGTGTATACACACACACACGTGTATACACACAGAAACGTGTATACACACACACGTGGCCTCACACACACACGTGTACACACACACACGTGTCCTCACACACACGTGTCCTCACACACACACGTGTCCTCACACACACACGTGTACACACACACACGTGTCCTCACACACACGTGTCCTCACACACACGTGTCCTCACACACACACGTGTACACACACACACGTGTACACACAGACACGTGTATACACACACACGTGTCCTTACACACACACACGTGTCCTCACACATACATATACACACACAAAAAGACAAAGATCCCCCGTGTAGCCTTAACAGACTGTAGGGGCAAGTGCTGTTAGCGAGCACCTATGAAGGCCGGAACGTTACACGAGGGGGTGCGTGGCCAGCACCACGCCCGGCCACCTTTGTCTCCCCAGTGTCGATATTTACACACCGCACCAGGTACTCATTGGAGGCTGAATCGACCTAGGGGAAGCCCAGGACCGGGTCAGATAATCGTCACTGGTATTGGCCGTGAGCGGGAATCGAACCCGGGTCGCCAGGTTCGTAGCGCTGCGCGTTCACCGTGACACGAACACATCC